>NW_028318388.1:1215000-1515000 GCF_062004578.1 Staurois parvus | reverse complement strand
CAGGTCCACCTGATGCTGCTGCTGCGGCTGGTTAGTAGTTTCCTCACTGCGCTGGTGAAGAAAGCTACTCATCATCGACTGCAGACTGAGGCAGCCGCTGCTGGTGGAGCTGCCACTGCTCCTACCACCCCACCCCTCCCCTGCTGCCATGGCAGCGGAACGCGAGCGCACAGGGCCCACAGTGTCTGAGGATGGACGTTGGCGCAGACAGGCAGAGACCAGCTGACTACATAGGTGGTTTTTATAGTACGTTATTTTGGCCTCCCTCTCAGCAGGTGTGAAAAAGGCCACCATTTTGGAACGGTAGCGAGGGTCCAACAAGGTGGACAGCCAAAAGTCATCCCTCTGTCTGATGGTTATTATTCGGCTGTCGCTACGCAAGCAACCGAGCATGCTATGGGCCATTTGTGCCAAGGAATGCGAGGGACTCCCTGCCTCCATCTCCACAGCATACTGCCACGGTGCGTCTGGGTCCTCTGTCTCCTCCTCCTCCTCCTCCTCTACCAGATGCTCCTGCTCCTCCACTCCTGTCCGCTGAGTGGAAAAACCACCCATTTCACTCAATAATTCCTGAGCACCAATGTCCTCCTCTACCTCCTCCTCTTCTTCCTGTCCTGCCCCCACAGGGGTCATGTGGCGTTGAGATCTGTGCGCCACGTCTACCGCACCCTGACCAGCCATTGTTAACAGCATTTGTTCCAGGACGTGCAACAGAGGAATGACGTCGTTCATCCCATAGTCCTGCCGACTCACGAATAGCGTGGCCTCCTCAAAGGGCCTGAGCAAGCGCAGGTGTCACGCATGAGCTGCCAATGGCTGACATCTAAGTTACACAGGGAATACCTTTATCCGCTTTTAACATCAGGAAATCTGTGATGGCCTTTTGCTGTTCGTAAAGGCGGTCTAACATATGTAGGGTTGAATTCCACCTTGTTGCAACGTCACAGCATGAGGAGTCGGTATAGGGGCCCATGGCAGATTAGGGGCCTGGCAGCAGCTATGGGAGGCCCGTAATCTGCCAGCACCCTATGTCAAAAAATTCTACACACCAGCAGTGTGTGAGGAGACCTGAAAGTGGCACATGGCAGAGTGTGGCGATGGAGACAGCAGCAATGGGAGGCCGTACAGGGACCCATGACAGACTCTGGACCTGGCAGCAGCATGAGGAGGCGGTATATAGGGGCCTATGGCAGATTAGGGGCCTGGCAGCAGCTATAGGAGGCCCATAATCTGCCAGCACCCTATGTCAAAAAAATTCTACACACCAGCAGTGTGAGGAGACCTGAAAGTGGCACATGGCATGAGAGACTCTGGACCTGGCAGCAGCATGAGGAAGCGGTATATAGGGGCCTATGGCAGATTAGGGGCCTGGCAGCAGCTATGGGAGGCCCTTAATCTGCCAGCACCCTATGTCAAAAAATTCTACACACCAGCAGTGTGAGGAGACCTGAAAGTGGCACATGGCATGAGAGACTCTGGACCTGGCAGCAGCATGAGGAAGCGGTATATAGGGGCCTATGGCAGATTAGGGGCCTGGCAGCAGCTATAGGAGGCCCATAATCTGCCAGCACCCTATGTCAAAAAAGTCAACACACCAGCAGTGTGAGGAGACCTGAAAGTGGCACATGGCAGAGTGTGGCGATGGAGACAGCAGCAATGGGAGGCCGTACAGGGACCCATGACAGACTCTGGACCTGGCAGCAGCATGAGGAGGCGGTATATAGGGGCCTATGGCAGATTAGGGGCCTGGCAGCAGCTATGGGAGGCCCGTAATCTGCCAGCACCCTATGTCAAAAAATTCTACACACCAGCAGTGTGAGGAGACCTGAAAGTGGCACATGGCATGAGAGACTCTGGACCTGGCAGCAGCATGAGGAAGCGGTATATAGGGGCCTATGGCAGATTAGGGGCCTGGCAGCAGCAATGGGAGGCCCATAATCTGCCAGCACCCTATGTCAAAAAATTCTACACACCAGCAGTGTGTGAGGAGACCTGAAAGTGGCACATGGCAGAGTGTGGCGATGGAGACAGCAGCAATGGGAGGCCGTACAGGGACCCATGACAGACTCTGGACCTGGCAGCAGCATGAGGAGGCGGTATATAGGGGCCCATGGCAGATTAGGGGCCTGGCAGCAGCTATGGGAGGCCCTTAATCTGCCAGCACCCTATGTCAAAAAATTCTACACACCAGCAGTGTGTGAGGAGACCTGAAAGTGGCACATGGCAGAGTGTGGCGATGGAGACAGCAGCAATGGGAGGCCGTACAGGGACCCATGACAGACTCTGGACCTGGCAGCAGCATGAGGAGGCGGTATATAGGGGCCCATGGCAGATTAGGGGCCTGGCAGCAGCTATGGGAGGCCCTTAATCTGCCAGCACCCTATGTCAAAAAAATTCTACACACCAGCAGTGTGAGGAGACCTGAAAGTGGCACATGGCATGAGAGACTCTGGACCTGGCAGCAGCATGAGGAAGCGGTATATAGGGGCCTATGGCAGATTAGGGGCCTGGCAGCAGCAATGGGAGGCCCATAATCTGCCAGCACCCTATGTCAAAAAATTCTACACACCAGCAGTGTGTGAGGAGACCTGAAAGTGGCACATGGCAGAGTGTGGCGATGGAGACAGCAGCAATGGGAGGCCGTACAGGGACCCATGACAGACTCTGGACCTGGCAGCAGCATGAGGAGGCGGTATATAGGGGCCCATGGCAGATTAGGGGCCTGGCAGCAGCTATGGGAGGCCCTTAATCTGCCAGCACCCTATGTCAAAAAATTCTACACACCAGCAGTGTGTGAGGAGACCTGAAAGTGGCACATGGCAGAGTGTGGCGATGGAGACAGCAGCAATGGGAGGCCGTACAGGGACCCATGACAGACTCTGGACCTGGCAGCAGCATGAGGAAGCGGTATATAGGGGCCTATGGCAGATTAGGGGCCTGGCAGCAGCTATGGGAGGCCCGTAATCTGCCAGCACCCTATGTCAAAAAATTCTACACACCAGCAGTGTGAGGAGACCTGAAAGTGGCACATGGCATGAGACACTGTGGACCTGGCAGCAGCATGAGGAGGCGGTATATAGGGGCCCATGGCAGATTAGGGGCCTGGCAGCAGCTATGGGAGGCCCGTAATCTGCCAGCACCCTATGTCAAAAAATTCTACACACCAGCAGTGTGAGGAGACCTGAAAGTGGCACATGGCATGAGAGACTCTGGACCTGGCAGCAGCATGAGGAAGCGGTATATAGGGGCCTATGGCAGATTAGGGGCCTGGCAGCAGCTATAGGAGGCCCATAATCTGCCAGCACCCTATGTCAAAAAATTCTACACACCAGCAGTGTGTGAGGAGACCTCAAAGTGGCACATGTTTGAGGCATGATTCATGGCGGATTTAGTCAGTTGTGTCAGGAACTGGTGGTTTGAAATCCAGACTAATCCACGCCTGATTCATTTTCACAAACGTGAGTCTCTCCACACGTTGGGTGGACAGTCGTGTCCTCCGCGGAGTTACAATACCTCCTGCCGCACTAAACACGCGCTCCGATGCCACGCTACTGGCTGGGCATGACAGCCTTTCAAGGGCAAATTCAGCTAGTTGGGGCCAAAGGTCAAGTTTCGTTGCCCAGTAGTCAAGGGGATTGTCTACCTCGGTTGGCAGGGTGCTGTCCAAGTAGGCCCAAGCCTGTTGTTTGAGGTCCTGCTCCAGGTCCACCTGATGCTGCTGCTGCTGCTGCGGCTGGTTAGTAGTTTCCTCACTGCGCTGGTGAAGAAAGCTACTCATCATCGACTGCAGACTGAGGCAGCTGCTGCTGGTGGAGCTGCCACTGCTCCTACCACCCCACCCCTCCCCTGCTGCCATGGCAGCGGAACGCGAGCGCACAGGGCCCACAGTGTCTGAGGATGGACGTTGGCGCACAAAGGCAGAGACCAACTGACTACATAGGTGGTTTTTATAGTACGTTATTTTGGCCTCCCTCTCAGCAGGTGTGAAAAAGGCCACCATTTTGGAACGGTAGCGAGGGTCCAACAAGGTGGACAGCCAAAAGTCATCCCTCTGTCTGATGGTTATTATTCGGCTGTCGCTACGCAAGCAACCGAGCATGCTATGGGCCATTTGTGCCAAGGAATGCGAGGGACTCCCTGCCTCCATCTCCACAGCATACTGCCACGGTGCGTCTGGGTCCTCTGTCTCCTCCTCCTCCTCCTCTACCAGATGCTCCTGCTCCTCCACTCCTGTCCGCTGAGTGGAAAAACCACCCATTTCACTCAATAATTCCTGAGCACAAATGTCCTCCTCTACCTCCTCCTCTTCTTCCTGTCCTGCCCCCACAGGGGTCATGTGGCGTTGAGATCTGTGCGCCACGTCTACCGCACCCTGACCAGCCATTGTTAACAGCATTTGTTCAAGGACGTGCAACAGAGGAATGACGTCGTTCATCCCATAGTCCTGCCGACTCACGAATAGCGTGGCCTCCTCAAAGGGCCTGAGCAAGCGGCAGGTGTCACGCATGAGCTGCCAATGGCTGACATCGAAGTTACACAGGGGAGTACCTTTATCCGCTTGTAACATCAGGAAATCGGTGATGGCCTTTCGCTGTTCGTAAAGGCGGTCTAACATGTGTAGGGTTGAATTCCACCTTGTTGCAACGTCGCAGATCAGGCGATGCTGTGGAATTCCGTTCTGCCGCTGCAGCTCAAGGAGGGTGTGCTTTGCGGTGTAGGAATGGCTGAAATGCATGCAAAGTTTACGTGACATTTTAAGGATGTCTTGCAGTGGGATGGTGGATTTTAAGAACCGCTTGACAACCAGATTGAACACGTGAGCCATGCATGGCGCATGGCACAACCTTCCTTGACGCAGAGCAGACACCATGTTCTTTCCGTTGTCGGTCAACATGGTTCCGATTTTCAGTTTGCGCGGAGACAGCCATCTGTCGATTTCTCTGTTCATTACACTCAGAAGTTCCTCCCCTGTGTGACTACGTTCGCCAAGGCATACCAGGTGCAGAACAGCGTGACACCGTTGCGCCCTGCACATGTGATATGCCGGTCGGGTAATGGGACTTGGCACGGGGGTGGCGGCTGAGGACACGGCGGAAGAAGAGGTGGTAGAGGCGGACATCTTTGCCGGACCAAGGACGTGCAAACGTGGAGGCAAAAGCGGCGTGACCTGTCCAAGTTGCTGGTGCGGCTGTGACGGCACCACGTTCACCCAGTGGGCCGTAAATGACATGTACTGTCCCTGACCGTAGTTACAGCTCCACACGTCGGCGCTGCCGTGCACTTTGGCAGAGACCGACATGCTCAAAGACTGGCCCACCATCTCTTCTACATGTGAATGCAGGGCTGGCACTGCCTTTTTGGCGAAGAAATGACGGCTTGGCACTCTCCACCGCGGCGCGGCACAAGCCATCATTTCTCTGAAAGGTGCTGAGTCCACCACTTGGAAAGGGAGGGACTGCAGCACCAGCAACTTGGACAGGAGGACGTTCAGCTTCTGCACCGTCGGGTGCGTGCTCGCAAACTGTTGTCTCTTGGAAACGGATTCCAAGAAAGACTGCTGACGGAATCCGTGAAGAGGAGTAGCAGGAGAAGGAGCATCTGAACGAGCGGAAGATGCCAACGAGTGACAACTCCCCTCAGCAGAGGTGTTGGAGCCTTGACTGGCTGATGGAGGGCGATTGACGTCGGGTGACGGAGCAAGTAACGGAGCGGGTGATGGAGCGGGGGCTGGGGCGGGCAGAACCGCCGTATCTTTATCACGGTTTTCCCAGGCCACCAAATGGCGACGCTGCATATGCTGCCGCAACGCTGTAGTCCCAACATGGGCCCCCTGGCCACGCTTGACTTTCTGGCCACATAGTCGACATACGGCTACGTTTACTTCCTCGGGCGGCTTGACGAAAAATTGCCACACCGCCGAGTAGGAAACTTTGCCCCCGATACTCCTCACTGGCTGACTGCTGCTTCCTCCGTGCACACCGGCACCACTACTGGCCGTGGTGGTAGGCTGCAGTGGAGCTGGTGCTCTACTCCGTGGACGTTTGGCTCCACTGACACTGCTGCGACCCTGCTGCTGTCTCCTGGGCAACCCACCGACTGTTTTGCTCGCTGCCAAGCTGCCACCCTCTTCTCCTGATGATGCGGAAGAAATTGCCTGATGACGACGAGGCTGCCAAGTGCGATCAACCTCCTCATCATCAAGTAGGGTCTCCGCCTCACTACTAGCCCCCTCGGCTGCGTGTGGGTCAGGAGACAGACCTGTCTCTAGACCGGCTACCGAGCCACTCTCCTCGCCACTACTTCTTCGCCTGGCTGCTGAAAAGGCGGATGTCTCCCCCCGTTCCTGACCGCCCTCTGTTAGCTCTTCCTCACTGTACAGTGGGGCTGAGCCCACAGCATGCGATACTTCGCTTGGTGAGGGAACACCAAAGGACAGGGGCAGGTAGAGGACACGTGATTTCAGTGGGCTTGGTCCCGGGCCATGCCAACTAACGGTTGTGTCTGACGTACCCACCGACCGTTGGCTGTAGGTGTCAGAGGTGACCTGGGAAGAGGAAGACGACCGAGCCAACCAATCGACGACGGCAGGGTTGTCGGTGGAGACACGACCGCTGGATGACACCGGGAGCACTGGCCTCTGGCTGCGAATAGTGCTGCCTCGACCCCTTCCTCTGCTGCCACGTCTGCTCGCTCCTAAAACATTGCCTCCTCTGCCACTCCTCTGCATGTTGTCTGACATACTCTTTAATTAAACGATTATGTGTCCCTGAGTAACAATTCTGTGTCTGTGCGAGTAACAATTCTGTGGCCCTCAGTAACAATTCTGTGTCCCTGATTAACGTTTCTGTGGCCCCAAGTAACAGTTCTGTGGCCCTCAGTAACAATTCTGTGTCTGTGCGAGTAACAATTCTGTGTCTGTGCGAGTAACAATTCTGTGTCTGTGCGAGTAACAATTCTGTGGCCCTAAGTAAAGTTTCTGTGGCCCTAAGTAACAATTCTCTGGCACTCAGTAACAATTCTGTCTGTCCCTGAGTAACAATTCTCTGGCACTCAGTAACAATTCTGTCTGTCCCTGAGTAAAAATTCTGTGGCCCTAAGTAAAGTTTCTGTGGCCCTGAGTAACAATTCTCTGGCACTCCGTAACAATTCTGTCTGTCCCTGAGTAACAATTCTCTGGCACTCAGTAACAATTCTGTCTGTCCCTGAGTAAAAATTCTGTGGCCCTAATTAAAGTTTCTGTGGCCCTAAGTAACAATTCTCTGGCACTCAGTAACAATTCTGTCTGTCCCTGAGTAACAATTCTCTGGCACTCGGTAACAATTCTGTCTGTCCCTGAGTAACAATTCTCTGGCACTCAGTAACAATTCTGTCTGTCCCTGAGTAAAAATTCTGTGGCCCTAATTAAAGTTTCTGTGGCCCTAAGTAACAATTCTCTGGCACTCAGTAACAATTCTGTCTGTCCCTGAGTAACAATTCTCTGGCACTCCGTAACAATTCTGTCTGTCCCTGAGTAACAATTCTCTGGCACTCAGTAACAATTCTGTCTGTCCCTGAGTAAAAATTCTGTGGCCCTAAGTAAAGTTTCTGTGGCCCTGAGTAACAATTCTCTGGCACTCCGTAACAATTCTGTCTGTCCCTGAGTAACAATTCTCTGGCACTCAGTAACAATTCTGTCTGTCCCTGAGTAAAAATTCTGTGGCCCTAATTAAAGTTTCTGTGGCCCTAAGTAACAATTCTCTGGCACTCAGTAACAATTCTGTCTGTCCCTGAGTAACAATTCTCTGGCACTCGGTAACAATTCTGTCTGTCCCTGAGTAACAATTCTCTGGCACTCAGTAACAATTCTGTCTGTCCCTGAGTAAAAATTCTGTGGCCCTAATTAAAGTTTCTGTGGCCCTAAGTAACAATTCTCTGGCACTCAGTAACAATTCTGTCTGTCCCTGAGTAACAATTCTCTGGCACTCCGTAACAATTCTGTCTGTCCCTGAGTAACAATTCTCTGGCACTCAGTAACAATTCTGTCTGTCCCTGAGTAAAAATTCTGTGGCCCTAATTAAAGTTTCTGTGGCCCTGAGTAACAATTATCTGGCACTCAGTAACAATTCTGTCTGTCCCTGAGTAACAATTCTCTGGCACTCAGTAACAATTCTGTCTGTCCCTGAGTAAAAATTCTGTGGCCCTAAGTAAAGTTTCTGTGGCCCTGAGTAACAATTCTCTGGCACTCCGTAACAATTCTGTCTGTCCCTGAGTAACAATTCTCTGGCACTCAGTAACAATTCTGTCTGTCCCTGAGTAAAAATTCTGTGGCCCTAATTAAAGTTTCTGTGGCCCTAAGTAACAATTCTCTGGCACTCAGTAACAATTCTGTCTGTCCCTGAGTAACAATTCTCTGGCACTCGGTAACAATTCTGTCTGTCCCTGAGTAACAATTCTCTGGCACTCGGTAACAATTCTGTCTGTCCCTGAGTAACAATTCTCTGGCACTCAGTAACAATTCTGTCTGTCCCTGAGTAAAAATTCTGTGGCCCTAATTAAAGTTTCTGTGGCCCTAAGTAACAATTCTCTGGCACTCAGTAACAATTCTGTCTGTCCCTGAGTAACAATTCTCTGGCACTCCGTAACAATTCTGTCTGTCCCTGAGTAACAATTCTCTGGCACTCCGTAACAATTCTGTCTGTCCCTGAGTATGAATTCTGTGGCCCTAACTAGCGTTTCTTTGTCCCTAAGTAACAGTTCTGTGGCCCTCAGTAACAGTTCTGTGTCTGTGCGAGTAACAATTCTGTGTCTGTGCGAGTAACAATTCTGTGGCCCTAAGTAACAGTTCTGTGGCCTTCAGTAACAATTCTGTGTCTGTGCGAGTAACAATTCTGTGTCTGTGCGAGTAACAATTCTGTGGCCCTAAGTAAAGTTTCTGTGGCCCTAAGTAACAATTCTCTGGCACTCAGTAACAATTCTGTCTGTCCCTGAGTAACAATTCTCTGGCACTCAGTAACAATTCTGTCTGTCCCTGAGTAAAAATTCTGTGGCCCTAAGTAAAGTTTCTGTGGCCCTGAGTAACAATTCTCTGGCACTCAGTAACAATTCTGTCTGTCCCTGAGTAACAATTCTCTGGCACTCAGTAACAATTCTGTCTGTCCCTGAGTAAAAATTCTGTGGCCCTAATTAAAGTTTCTGTGGCCCTAAGTAACAATTCTCTGGCACTCAGTAACAATTCTGTCTGTCCCTGAGTAACAATTCTCTGGCACTCAGTAACAATTCTGTCTGTCCCTGAGTAACAATTCTGTGGCCCTAATAACGTTTCTGTGGCCCTAAGTAACAATTCTCTGGCACTGAGTAACAATTCTGTCTGTCCCTGATTATGAATTCTGTGGCCCTAACTAGCGTTTCTTTGTCCCTAAATAACGATTCTGTGGCCCTCATTAACAAGTCTGTGTCCCTGAGTAATGGTTCTCTGTCCCTAAGTAACTTTTCTCTGTCCCCAATTATCGTTTCTGTGGCCCTAACTCTGTCCCTGTCCCTAGTACAGAGCGGTCTGCCTCTGTTCAATAACTGCAGGCAAATGAAGAATTCCAAAATGGCCGCTATTTATAGCTCGACCATTACACAGTGCTGGCTGGCTGGCTGCTGATAGGCTGATGCGATCACATGTAGTTGAGGAATGCATTATGGGTCAGCGCGCCTTGTCTGCGCGCCTTCCCAGACATCCCCGCTCCGTCGCCGCACATGTCAGCCGCCATTTTCTGAAAAATTTCGATTCGCGCGTCCGAATTAGGCTATTTTTCGGATTCGGCACGAATCGAAATTTTTCCGATATTCGACTCTAATTCCACTTCGGATACTTCGATTCGCTCATCTCTAGTTATAATCATAAATGCTATCCATTAAAATAAAAATAGGCTTTAGTGATATTATCATGTTAAAATTGTATAAGAGATTTCAGTGGTTGGGTTTACATCTATTTTAAAAAAGTATATTTACATTTTGAAATTGCAGTTCTGGGGTACCTGTCCCAGGGGCGGACTGACCATTTGGAAACTAGGGCACTGCCTGAGGGCCCGGGGGTCAGTAGGGGGCCCCATGAGATGCCCCTGGTACCTTTTTCATAGGGTTTTTGAGTTTGGGCAAAGACACAGGGGTCCCATGATCCCCTATTGCCCGGGGGCCCCATGAGTTGTCAGTCCGCCCCTGACTTGTCCTTATGTACCCTGCCTGTGTTCACAAATCTGTAGATCCAAAATTCCTTTGGATGAGTTCCTTGAAGGATCAATATTCATCAGCAACAACTGACTGAACGCTAGTGCTTCAGTTCAACCTTAGCTACTAGACTGGGGTCTTTCCAATTTTTTTTTGCATTGTTTGAAAGAAAACACAAATTCAAAAACAGTATGCACTTATCCTCTGCATTATTTTAATTTTTGTAACAAAGCCCCAGCCTATGTTTTTTGTCTGTATTAAATTGCATCTAGCCTTGTTTTTACAATTTTCTGCTGCTGGACATTTTTATTTTGCAGTGTCATCTGTAGTTTCTTAAATCGTGTAGTAAACCAGCCTGTGCTCTTGGTCTCTAGTACATTTCTGCCAGTTCTTCCTTATTACAAATGTCCTTCTGCTCACCAATTTTACACTGCTTTATCCTCTGCGGTTTCTTAATTCTTGTAGTAAAGCTCCAGTCTGTGTGCTCTGTCCATAGTAATTTGGACCCTGCTGCTGGACACTTTTATGTAGTGAAGCACCTGTCTGTATTCTTTCCCCCTAGTGCATTTTGGCAATTCTCCTTTATTAAAAATATCACACTGCCAGCCTTTTTTTTCTTTATTAAATATGATAACGTTTAGCTGAGGGTGATTAAAGTGCAACAGTCAGATGTTGCTGACAGTCCATTCAAGAGCTGACTTATTTGCAGCATGTCACTACATCCTTTGAAAAAAAAATTAAAAATACTGCGCACATCCTCACCCCACAATATTTAAATGCAGCTTCTTGATCACGAATGCTGAAGACCCTCCCAGACATGACACTTGCAGCAGGGAATGATAGCAATTTCAAAATGTTAATATAATTTCTTAAAATAGATGTAAACCCAACCACTGAAATCTCTTATACAATTTTAACATGATAATATCACTAAAGCCTATTTTTGTTTTAATGGATAGCATTTATGATTATAACAGTTGACAATTCTGAAATGAATGTCAGTTTTGGACAAATTGTGTTATGAGGTGACTATGCTTTGCCCTGTCTCTCACAATCTCCTGCCTTTAAATCACCATGTTGCATTTTCTTCCAATGTCAGAGTCTGGATCTGAACCTGCGACTTCTGTGCTGTTTGGCTGTAGCTCCTCTCACTGTGTCACCTGAAATGCTGGTCAACTGTCTGTTCCGTTGGAAAATCTTGCCTTTGTATCTTGTTTCTGATGAACTTTTTGCTCCTCCCATGAACTTCATGATTTAAACCATGTCTCTGTACTTCATGTTTTCCAGATTATTGTGCTTTTTCTCCAGCCTATATCTAGGGCATATTTTTCTACCTCCAGCAAGTGGTATATCTTTGACAGCCAGCAGTCCACAGACATGATAAACTGGTAAGCATTTTTGTTGCAGCCTTTGTCATTGTTAATAAAGAATGATGGTGAAGTGCTATAAATGAATGCAATATATAATATCATAAATAAATGCAACAAAGTGCTAACTGCGTGACAGTACAAGTGATATTGTGCAAACAAACTGGTCCAAAATAAGGACCCTTATAAAGTGCAAATACACACACATATAATCCCAAATTGGGATACAAAGTGATGTAACAAAATCACTGCAAGTGACTAGGGCTGTAACTGCCCAAAAACTGGTAAATAAAGATAATAAAACATCCAGTGATACTGTGCAAAAAACTGGTCCCAATTGTAGGACCTAAATAAAGTGCAACAATACTTCCCTCAATCCCGAATAGGGACAATTAGGTGATAAAGTGAATATCAACCAACTGAACTAACTAAAAGTGACTAGTGCTGATTTTTAAAGGCCAATATATAAATAAATATTTTGCAATAATAATGTCCAAAAAACATGTGCAAAATTATATATGTGCAAAAAATCCATGCAGGAATTGCAGATTGTGCTTCAGTTTTCACTCCAAAAACTTTCTGTGCTTGTGCAACACTCAGGTGGATCAATATCCATAAATGGCCAGATTGCCTCCTCACCTCCTTACCACAACCCCTAAGGGCCTCAACGCTTTACACAGCAAACCACTCCACACCAGGGGTGGACTGACCATTCGAATACTCGGGCACTGCCCAAGGGCCCAGGGTCAGTAGAGGGCCCCATGAGATGCCCCTGGTACCTTTCATTGGCTTTTTTATAGGCTTTTTTGGGTGTTGGCGAGGACACGGGCCCCATGATCCCCTATTGCCCTGGGGCCCCATGAGTTCTTAGTCCGACCCTGCTCCACACCATGCGGAATCACATGAACCTGGCTCCAATGGCTCCACTTAACCTCAGCTCTGGCTCTCCTTTCAAATGGTGGTCACCGCAGTACAACTCATTGGTATATACATTATACCAGGGCCATAGAAAAGTAAGCAGAAGAGACCTTCATAGTGTAACTCTATTAAGTATATGCCAAAAAAATCGCCAAACGAACACTCACAGTAAAGTAGATTCACATCGGCAGTTTTCCCATATGCTATGGGTGTATTGCAGGGAAATGAGTGTAGCAAGAAGCATTTTCTCAAAATAAAGTACGAAAGATGAATCACACTTACATAAAAATCAAAGATGGTCACCGGCCGTCCATAAAGGCCATGCGGTGTGTACACAATACTTAGGGGCACCTCACTAACGCGTTTCGTGTTCAGACACTTTATCAAATTTGGATTTTTATGTAAATGTGATTCATCTTTTATACTTTATTTTGACTAATAAAAATACTACACTATTGGACTCTTTCTGCTTGGGCTCGTTTTTTCTTGCGAGCTCCACTTTTTGAAGGTGTTTCCTGTGTTCCTGACGCATGCCAATGTACATGATCCCCCTGGTGGCTTTTATCTGCATATCTGGAGGCTGGTTACTTTACCCGGATGTATGACACCTGGTGGTTGCTGCCCTGATGACTTCATCCATCTGCAGTGTTCCAGATCCAGAGAACCAGGAGAAGGTCTTATATACTCCATGCGCAAGTGATTGTGCTATCTGGTTAGTGCATTCTATATCTATTCTCATCATCACAGGAGTCAAGGATGTTTTTATCACAAGTTCCATCTACTGCATCACTTTTTTCACTTCATACACCTTCTGTGTCACAAGCAGGGGCTGACTGACCATTTGGAAACTTGGGCACTGCCCAAGGGCCCGGGGTCAGTAGGGGGCCCCATGAGATGCTCCTGGTACCTTTTTCATAGGCTTTTTTGAGTTTGGGCAAGGACACAGGGGCCCCATGATCCCCTATTGCCCGGGGGCCCCATGAGTTGCCCTTGGTACCTTTTTTCATAGGCTTTTTTTGAGTTTGGGCAAGGGCACAGGGGCCCCATGATCCCCTATTGCCCGGGGGCCCCATGAGTTGTCAGTCCGCCCCTGGTCACAAGCCTACAATAATGTTAATGGACACATAGGGGTTTATTTACTAAAACTGAAAAGTGCAAAATCTGGTGCAGCTCTGCATAGAAATAAATCATCTTCCAGGATTTATTGTCAAAGCTTAACTGAACAAGCTGAAGTTACAAACTGATTGGCTGCCATGCACAGCTGCACCAGATTCTGAGTGCTCCAGTTTTAGTAAATCTCCCCCACAGGATGACAATATTTGCTTCTAGGGACAGAAAAAAACAAACACTCTCAGTCTTCATTCACACTGGGTTTAAAAAAAAAAAAATGTTCCTATGGCAGAAAAATATGCTGATTTAGAGAATTTTGTGCACAGTTTAGTGTCTTTTTCTGCCAGAAAGCTCCAATCAAAAACGCAAACCAGAAGGATTTTTCTTTCCTGCCTCTCAACGTTGAACTTAAAATATACCTTTAATTGTTCTAATGTGCATGGACACATAGGGTAACATCGAGCTGTTTCTACAGGCAAAACACGGCAAGTAGGAATGACATAGTCAGCACTGAACCTTGGTAGAGATTCTCTTCTCACCTGGAAGCAGCAATTTAAGCTGGTGTGCATGGAACAATAAGTAGCTGCTAGCAGGGACGCACTGACAACTCATGGGGCCCCCGGGCAATAGGGGATCATGGGGCCCCTGTGTCCTTGCCCAAACTTAAAAAAGCCTATGAAAAAGGTACCAGGGGCATCTCATGGGGCCCCCTACTGACCCCGGGCCCTCAGGCAGTGCCCGTGTTTCCAAATGGTCAGTCCGGCCTGGCTGCTAGGAGCTTAAAGCGGAGCTTCACCCAAAAGGGGAAGTTCCACCTTAGGGACTGCTCCCCCGCTCCCCATTAAGGATTGGCACCTTTGGGGGGCTGGGGGGGAGCAGGTACCCGAATTTGGCAGGTACCCGCTCCCACTTTCGGTCCGATCGCCAAGGTGATTGGAAACAGAAGGTGTCCTCTGTTCCTGTAGTCTATTGGGACACATGACAGGTCCCAGAAGACTACAGGACCATTCATGAAGCGCAGCGCTACTCGCGCATGCGCAGTGGTTACCTTGCTGTGAAGACGCAAGCTGTCACAGCCGGGTGCCCACACTGAAGATGCCGGCCTCCTGGAATACAGGACGGACTGTGGGGACGGGCTGTGGGGGACACACCACGGGACCGAGGGATAGGAAAGTGTGTGTTTTTTTAAAAGTCAGCAGCTACAGTTTTTGTAGCTGCTGACTTTTATTTTTTGACAGGGTGAGTGGAACTCCGCTTTAAAAATATGCTAGTGTGCGTGGAGCCTAATTCATGTTCTGTAGTCCTTCACGAGTGTGTTCCCTACTTTCTGGAATGTGTGGTCTTGTTTGCATTTTGATTTGTTATTCAAGAGTTGATACATTTCTCCCAACTCGGTGGGTGATTTTGCATCATGACATTCCTTTTTCAAACTTACCAATAACTCTTCCCTGTTTAAGCTTTGGCGATGGTGCGACTCTTTCTTTTCACCATTTCAGTTCAACATAATTGTGAACTTTGAAAATATCTGTAGCCTCCTCCTTTTCTGACACCGCAGTTTCACAGTTTGTATACATCTAAGTATATTTCATGGTTTGCTTGGGATTTTCCAAAAATACATTTCCTTTAAAGATATTCTGCACATAAGTGCACAGTAGAAATACTGCCTGACTTTAGTACCATTGCCATCATCTGCTTAAAAATACATTATCTCCATGAGACATGCATGTGAGATTTATTACCGCACAGAATTTTCTGTGGGCCATAACTTACAGATGGTTTACTGGTAATTTAAAGCAAGCAACCGTATCCATGACTTCCACATCCCAAAAAATGAAATAAATGGGACCTGAATATCAGCTTCCCGTCTGTCTCCAGGATTTG
The DNA here is from genome assembly GCF_062004578.1 of Staurois parvus. Taxonomy (NCBI): domain Eukaryota; kingdom Metazoa; phylum Chordata; class Amphibia; order Anura; family Ranidae; genus Staurois; species Staurois parvus. The sequence goes on along the minus strand of NW_028318388.1, from coordinate 1,499,530 downwards.
TCAAGATAATATCTGTCATGGTCAGCGAGGTTATGAGGTTTGTGTCCCAAGTGCTTAGGAGACCAAGTTTTGGGATATAATATAGGATTATTTTTAGATTTATCATTATCTTAGTATAGTCAGCTCAGCTCTTTCCTCCTTTGGTTAATTTTTTTTTTATTTTGCTGTTCACTTTTAAAAGGTAAAGTCATTTTAAACTTGAACCATTAGCATTGAAAAGTAGATGTATACCCTAAATGAATGACAATTAAAGCATTTTGTATTTAAAAAAAAAAAAAATGTTTTGACATTTCTCATTCTTTGTTGCTTCTCAGTTGTGCTAATCCTCACAGCCTCTTTGGAGCAACTTCCTGTCTACATTCATGCACCACAGTGATGGTTGCAGGATATTTTTCAGGGTGGGATTCCAAATACCCTGACGAAGTCACGTGTTACTCGTTGGTACGTCCTGACGATATTCCCGGAGCGCGGTGACGTCACGTCCGGCGCGCGTGCCATATTGGGACTCCATGTTATATTATTATAATACAGTATTTATAAAGCGCCAATAGTTCGCTCAGCGCTGTACATTACAAAGGGGGACAGAACATGTGACAGAACAATACCAATACAATGCAAAACATGAGGGGATCGAGGGCCCTGCTCTTTGGAGCTTACAATCTAGGAGGGAGGGGATAGTGGTACAGGAGGAGATAGCTGTGGGGGATGGAATGGTAGGAAGAGTGGAGGAGGTCGGCAAGTTAGCAGGGGGTGGGGTAGGCTTCCCTGAAGAGATGGGTTTTCAGGGTGCGCCTAAAGGAGAGGAGAGTAGGTGATAATCTGATGGGTTGGGGCAGGGAGTTCCAGAGGATGGGTGACACCCTGGAGAAGTCCTGGAGGCGGGCATGGGAGGAGGAGACCAGGGAACTAGAGAACCTATGTTATGAGGATGTTCTGCTTGTATTGATCTTCTGACATGTGAGTGGGACTTTTTAGTGCTATATTTATATAATAAAATGCAGTATCACGCTATGGAGCATGTTAATTTATATCTCTGAGCTGACCATGGGGGAACGAGAGGTATTGCCAGATTAATGAGGGACTGAAGGAGATCTGGATGACAAGGACTCTGGAGTGGTACTGAGTACGGGCCAATAGGCAAGGTGTTTCCTGTGGATACGTGTCAGGAATGGACTCGGCACTGGTGGTGGGACTCACCTGCCGTGTGGGCTGCAGTACCAGGGCTGACCAGTGGGTGCTCTCAGCAGCCAGAAGCTCACTTCTGCAATCAGCCAAACCTGGGGCTGATTGCAGAAGGTGTATTTAAGGGATGGCCAGACCTGCAGTCTGGGCCTTGGTGTATGTTTTCCCATGAGCCCCTATACCTGGTATCCTGTGTTCCTACCTCGTTGCTGACCCTGCTTGATCCTGACCTCTGCTGACCATCTCCTGTTGAACCCCTGGCTTGCCTGACCATCCTTCTGCCTGATCCCCTGTAAACGCTGCCCGTGAGTTACTGAACCCAGCTTGTGACCCTGACCATTCTCTGCCTGCTCCTTTGGTACCTTGCTGCCCGCACGTTGCTGACCTGGCCCGTCTGACCACGCTAACTACTCTGCCATCCATCCTGCACGGATCCAGCCGTCCCTGCTCACACCTTCTGCCTCTTCACATCAGGCTTTCTACCTGCACATACCTCTGGCGGATCCCTCTACCACTAGCAGGTGTACTCAGGGGCCGCGACCTGGTTCCTGTCTGCTCCAAGTCCATCCCCACCATCAGGGGCCCTGGTGAATAAGCAGACTGGGACTTAGACTCTGCGCCCTGGGGAATCCTGTCCTGAGGACCGCTAGAGGTACCACCAAACGGTCATTACAGAACCCTACGGCCGGCCTGACCATTCCACCTCTCCAGCCCTGACTACGCCTGTGTTCCTGCACGTACTAAGATTAGGGGAAGGTTGGTTTGTTCACTGTGAGTTATATATCTGGGTGGCTAATCATAATTATATTGTACCTGAAGTCTGCGTTTCCCTGTGTTAGTCCACACCTTTCTGGTCACTCCTAGATTCCTGACAATACGTGGTTTATACCACAAAGCGTGCTGGCCCTTGTGGTCATTACAAAGGGGTGAGGAGGCACTCAGACCACTTTAGGATTGTGGCACCAGTGGCACTCTCACGAATATGACGTTTTTTTCACCTGTGTTTGAAATGGACTCTTTGTAAACTCACCAATACCACTTAATTTAGTTTGTTACACTCACACGGGTTTGTGATTCCTGATCTATGTCCACGGAGTTGCTCACAGGCTTTCGGAGTTTTGTATGAGCATTTCACCTGCTTACTTATATGAGCATTTCACTTGTCTGGGTATTTGTATGTGCATCCCACTTGTCTGTTTATAGCAGAATATGTTTTATTCATGTATTTATCTACATTTTTAGCGCTGCACCATTAGCTATATTTATTACGCTTACTTTTGGTATAAAGGTGGGTGTTTAGCGGCTTTTGTTAGTACATCCATTTCAGCGCAGGAGGTTTCATCTATATTTATTCCAAATGTGACATTGTTAAAAAGGCCACTTGTATTGTCCATTGGAAACTGACAATGCAGAAGCACAATTAGGAGACAAGGACCTTCATGACAGGATAAACTGTTGGTATGTGCAATTTTGTGATTGGATTTATTTACAAAGAACACAGCTATCCATGGGTGACTGTACATTTCATCACTTTTTACCAGATAGCAGCACGAAAGAATAAGTTGGAGAAAGAAACCATATTTTTCTGTTCTTTTCTGTAACATTTAGGCTGTTCCAGTTTGAGGCCATTTGGTTTTAGGTTACGTGTTAATTCTAATCTCTGCTTGCAAGGGAGTTAAAGTAAAACTACACTGCATCTGATCATCATAAATTAAAAATTGCTAAATAATTATTTTTTTACCCATCCATGTCTCCATGCTTTATTTTGCTGAGAAATCATTTTGAAAAATACCCCTCTAGTATTTCTGGCCTTGGCCATCTTAAGATGATTCATGCAGCATTTTCTTCCTAGAATCCATCTGCCCTTATCTCAGAAGTGCAGGCAGGAGTGTGTGCTCAGCTGAGAAAGCCCCCTCTTCCCCTCATCCCTTCCTGAAGACTGCTGGGATGTATGACATCATTTGTCTACATCTGGAAACCTAGGCAAGTGAGTACTCGCCAATAACGATTTCCGATACTTTGCAGTGTGATTTGCGTTAATGGACTTAAATTGCACCGGTTTCCCCTCTGCTCCTGTGTGAAGCCAGGCTTGTCATAGCCCGTCCTCCCTGCCGGCATCCCATGCTGAGTCTCAGTGGTAGGAAAGGAGAGAAAGTGGCAGGATTTGAAATCACTTTCTTTTCTCTCCTTGCAGGGATGACAGTTCGAGCTAGAGGACTGTTGATTGGTCAGCATCGTCACAACTGGTCAGCACCGTCCAATCAGATGCCATCTAGCCCGTACTGTCATCGCTGCAAGGAGAGGAAAGCTGAGGTGATTTTAAAATTCCCTGACCCGTGAAGCAGCTTTTTCTCCTCTCCTTGAAGCGATGACAGTTCAGGTTAGATGGCATCTGATAGGTCAGCACCATCCATGTGACAGTGCTGCTGACCAATCCAAAAGTCCCCACCTCTCCTAGCATCTGCCTCCATAGTATACATCCCCATTTGCCCACAATCCGCTGCAGGAAATCTCCTTGCCCCGCTCCTGTGGGAAATTAGGCTATGACAACCACATGCGATTTGGACAGGAATCACATTCCTGTTCAAACTGCATGCTATTCTTTGTGGTGCAATTTACATCCATTAACGCAAATCGCACCGCAAAGTATCAGTAATCGTTATCGGTGAGTACTTGACCAAAAGTACTCGTACTCGACAATAAAAAAAAAAATGGTATAACATATGGATTAAAATAGTCAATGTTGATTGAGAGAGTGAAGTTCCACTTTGACTATTGGTCTCACCTTTCACTTTTCAGTTGCTTTGCTCAGCTTCTGAGAGCAAAAAGAAAGCATGTCTACACTGTGCTGCCATTTGCAGTTTACACAAGGTTCAGGAGGTGACCGTACTGGAGTCAGAGGTGGACTGACCATTTGGAAACTCGGGCGCTGCCCAAGGGCCCGAGGTCAGTAGGGGGACCTTGAGATGCCCCTGGTACCTTTTTCATAGGCTTTTTTGAGTTTGGGCAAGGACACGGGGCCCCATGATCCTCTATTGCCCAGGGGCCCCATGAGTTGTCAGTCCGCCCCTGACTGGAGTGCTCTGTCATCTAGAAGGAAGGAGAATGACTTACTTGCTCCCATATTCAGAAGTACTGGGTATTCATATTTGCAGTTGGCATACAAAACAGCTGGACATTAAGGAAAAGGGAATATGTGAAGCTGAGGCAGGTTACAGGCTGCTTTCACACTGATCTGTTTTTCTTCCACTATTGCAATAAAAAAGGGAAAAAAACACGTGACCAAGTATTCCTATGGAACTCCTCACACTGATCACTTGCAGGTCTGGTGTGTTTTTCAAAGTCCTACTTGCTGCATTTTTGGTGCAGTAAAAAAAAATCACCAAAAACACACCTCCCTCCCACACCTCCCAAAAACAATGGAAAACGCGTCAAAAATGCATCAAAAACGCACCTGTGTTGCGTTTTTGGTGTGGTTTTTGAGCCACTTAAACCATTTAAGGACCGCCCTATAGCAGATATACTGCTACAGGGCGGCACCTGTGCGCAAAATAACATATAAAAACGTGATTTTGCATTTCCGGGTAGGGGGGCGTGCGCCCTACCCATGCCGCCATTCACAGCAGCAGATGTCAATCACCAAGTCCCGGCCAGTAATTACCCGTCGACGCCCGGTGAGTACGGAGCATCTCTGACCGGGAGGTAGATTGTTTTGTTTACAAACAATCTTCCTCCCTGTCAGCTCGAGCACCCTGCTCTGGATGGCTGTGCACAGTACAGCCATCCCGATCAGTGTGCTTACAGTGAAGAACACACCCCCCGCCCCAAAGTAAAACACTCCCAGCACACAGTTAACCCTTTGATCTCCCCTCACATTAACCCCTTCCTGCCCAGTGCCATTAGTACAGTTTCAGTGCTTTTTGTCAGTGATCACTGTATTGGTGTCACTGGGGGATGTCAGTGACACCAAGGTAGTCCCTCCCCCAGTATCAGAATGTCCATCTCAGTCCTGCTAAAAGTTGCTGATCACCGCCATTACTAGTAGAAAAAAAAATCCCATTCTCTATACAGCCATTTGTAAAAGCTATAACTTTCACGTAAACCAATTAATTTACACATAACGGGATTTTTTTTTAGCAAAGACATGTCGCAGAATAAATTTTGGCCTACATTTATGACGAAATTTGATTTTTTTAATTTTTTTTACTGGATATGTTTAATAGCAAAAAGTCCTAGATATAGCTTTTTATCTCAAAATTGGCGGTCTTTTTATGCTTATAGCCAGGGGCGGACTGACCATTTGGAAACTCGGGCACTGCCCGAAGGCCCAGGGTCAGTAGGGGGCCCCATGAGATGCCCCTGGTACCTTTTTCATAGGCTTTTTTAAGTTTGGGCAAGGACACAGGGGCCCCATGATCCCCTATTGCCCGGGGGCCCCATGAGTTGTCAGTCCGCCCCTGGTCACAACTAAAAAATATACATTTTCTGTTAAGTCCTTTATTCTCTATTCTTATATCCAGCAAGCAGCTGCATCTTTGGATTCCTTTTCACAGGTTTTCCAGTTTTTTGGGTGTGATTTGAGTGTGGGTGAGGACACAGGAGCCCCATGATTCCCTATTGCCCGGGAGCCCCATGAGTTGTCAGTCCGCCCCTGCTTATAGTGCAAAAAAATAAAAAAGCACAGGCAATCAAATACCAACAAAAGAAAGCTCAATTCATGGAAAAAAAAAGGACGTAAGTTTCATTTGGGTGCAGCATTGCATGACCGCGCAATTGTCAGCTAACGTAATGCAGCGCTGTAATGCAAAAAATGGCCTGGTCATGAAGGGGGGTAAATCCTCAGGAGGGCAAGTGGTTAAAAACGCAGTGTGAATGTGTGAAAGTATCTTTAAAGATGAAATTTAGGTATGCATTTTTTGCATAGTTACATTGGTCTAGTTGGGGCCATTATGAGTATTCATGTGTCAGACCGCGGATATCCCTGGGGAAGCTGAAAATGCTTGTAGTAGGAACTGCAGTGAATTGCTTTGATGATGCTGTACATTGCTGCACATTAACAAAACACATGCTAGCGTGTGTATGTGAGTCTGAACTAGCCCTTTAGAGTGTTCCGATGCTCCAAGAAAGTAGACTATCATAATATAATTAGCCCATGCATACAGTCTTCTCCCCTGCCTCAAAATTCTCTTGAAGTGTTGTTAACAGATCTAAACAAATAAGAGACTAATATTCACAATGACTTGCCATGTGGATTGTTTTTCAGTGTTTTGGAACTGCTCCATTCATGTTGCCAAGGCTACTAATGACTCTAGGGAAATATGGAGATATATATATTGTAGCTGCTGGGATAGTGGTGACCATAGCAGCCTTAGGATAATGTTTTTCCTCGCAGTAGTTTTTATACTGGTACTTGTATGCTGAAAGTAGAGCGTAATAGAGACGCCACAATCTGACATTCAGTTCTCTCTTTCATGGAAGAAATGTTAAATATCTGATTGAGTATGGAATGGTTAAACATTTCAGTGTTTGTTTTTTTTGGTGTAGCACCCTGCTAGTTAGGTGCTAGGATGTGTATAGTTATAGGGTTAAAGCCAAGTTCCACCTAAAATAAAAGTCAGCAGCTACAAAAACTGTGGTTGCTGATTTTTAAAATAGACACTTACCTGTCCCTCGGTCCAGCGGTGTCCTCACCACCGCTGGTTTCACTGGCCGTCTTCACTGGCATCTTCAGTGTGGGCACCCAGCTGTGACAGCTTGCGTTTTCACAGCCGGGTGCCCACTGCGCATGCGCGAGAAGTGCTGTGCTTTGTGAATGGCCCCGTAGTCTTCTGGAACCTGTCACGTGTCCCAGAAGACTACGAGGAGGGAGGGGGGGGGGGGACAACTTCTGCTTCCGATCACCTAGGCAATCACAGCGGAAGTGGGAGCGGGTACCTGTCAAATTAGGGTACCCGCTCCCCCCGCCTCCAAAGGTGCCAATCCTTAATGGAGAGCGGGGGACAAAGCAGAACTTCCCTTTTGTGTGGAGCTCTGCTTTAAGCATAGCTATATTTCTCTGCTTACCAGAAAGGCTGTCGGGTAAATTCAGTGTGGTATTCTGCTGTTGTGATTGATTTTTCAGGTTTGCTCATGATGCTCTGGTGCTGTTTGAGTTGGTCTGATTTCTGCTTGCCTTCAGGAAGCTATGAGAACTTTCCAGAGTATTGGTAGGGGCTAGGCAAAGGAACAGCATGAATATAGTCAATTGCAGGGGAAGGCAGTCCCATTGCATGCTGGGAGTGGTATTCAGTGTCTTTCCTGGGAGTGGATTACACCAGGCCAGGCTGGAGGCAGGCTGCCTCGCCTGACACTTGCTGCCATGTGACCTCAGGTGGATCGACCTGAGGGCCTGAAGTTAGAGTGACCCTGGTTCTTCAGTACGCTGACTGAGGGGAGTTGTCTGCCAAAGCTCTGTCTGGTGACACTTGAAGGTTTTGCTTGGAAGAAGGCAACCATTCTGTCCTTGGGCCTTGTGAGTACTGACATTGAGGAATTTGCTACCACCCCTGGTGTTTGATAGTCAGCGTGGGTCTGGGAAAAGGGAACACTGGCTAGTGTTCTGAAGGCCTTGTCCAAGTGTTTCTACTGCAAAGGACTTTTCTCAGATACGTTACCTTTGAGCTGTTGCAGTATGTCATAACTGGCTTGTCCCTGAGGAGCTCAGCCCTGTAACTACTACTACTGCAAAAAGGGACTTTGCTCCCTTCTAAACTACCTGTTGATACAAAGTACAGGGAAGTCTGCTATCTGCTTCAGCTAAGACTTCAAAAGTTCTCAACTTAAGAGATCAGCTAGATGTCCTCAGTGTGAATAGTTCTAATTTTGGAGTATCCTACTACAATTCCCCATCCCTATACCAGTTCTATAATAAAACTCCAAAACCAAAACATTCTCTAGGCTGATCATTGAAGACAACAAGCGGAAGTGTGTGTGTATTTGGCAGAAGAAATACACTGTGCATTGCTGCGGGTCGAAGCAAAGGGAAGCCCATGGAAAACAATCAAGTGGCTCCTTCAGGGGTAGCGCTACATTGGAGATCACATTTCTCTCCACATTCTGTTCTGAAAAAAAAAACATACGGTGAGAGAAAATTTCTCCAATGTGAGGCTGATTTCCCTTTGCCAGTGCCCCGAATTCTTAGGTGTCCCAAATGCCCATCTCTTTTCCTGTTCTAGGGACAATTCAACATTTTCATACAGTATTCTTTCAGTGACAGTGGCCAAGAGGAGAAAAAAGATGGAGAATCTCCCAAGTGGGAACACAGACAGCAACCTGACAGATCTGACCGTTCCCTACAAAACTAAAATTAAAATTGGCTTTGGATACACTTTAGGCCACATGCACACTGGGCATTTGCTCAACTCTTCTAAACGCCAAGAAAAAAAGACTTGTTTAGGCATGCCAATTATTTGAGCATTCATTCATTTCATTGGCCAGAATATTAAGTTTCTAGCCACTGAAATTAATTAATGCTCAAGTGCATGACATGCCTAGTGCTTCAGTCAAAACCACCTAACAAACTGCTGCTTGAACGTACTGGCGGTGGGTTTTTCTTTCTGCCTCTAATTGCCTGAAAACACCTGTGTGTACATGGACACATAGGCCAACAATGAGGGGAGTTTTGAAGCAGAAATTAAGAGGCAAAATGCCTCTAAAGCAGCATTTAAAATGTCCTGTGTACACGAGGTCTTAATATTAAAGTAGTTCTATAATCACAGCATACACCTTGATTTTATGACATCAGCATTGTAAAAGCAATAAATACAAAAGGTTTGACAATCCAACATAAGCTGACTTGAAAAATTTGTTTTCATGTTATGAGTGCTGCTTCCCTGCATGCTTTGCAGCTTCTCCTCTGCACATTCCTTCATTTTACTTTTGATTTCTAAGGACTACATATCCCATGGTACCTTGCTGCCTGCAAGCAGTGATTCCTGTACTGACTTTGCCTCATGAAACTCTGTTCTCAGCACCTCTGTAGTTCAGAATATGTGACACAGATTTCAAGGAAGTTTTCAAACCTCAAGAACACTGAAGTTTGAAAACTTGTGGAAATGAATGTATGAGTTAATAATGTGTTTACAGATACAATGCCCCCCCCCCCCCCCAATCACTGAATACTTACAATATTTCTTAAGCTAGTTCAAAACAAAAAATAGTACCACTCAAATGCCCCTGAACCTGTATCAATCAGATCAGCGCATGGATAGACTGCTGCAAGACACAGGATTGTCAGGCTCCTGTAGACTTCAATAAAATGTGTTTTACCCTTTTCGAGACTAATTATAGATGTCCTCTACGATTAAACCCCAAAAAGGGCGAAATGCATCTGAGCAGTGCAGGGGCGGACTGACCATTGGGGAACTCGGGCACTGCCTGAGGGCCCGGGGTCAGTAGGGGGCCCCATGAGATGTCCCTGATACCTTTCATAGGCTTTTTTGGGTGTGGTTTGAGTGTGGGCGAGGACACAGGGGTCCCATAATCCCCTATTGCCCGGGGGCCCCATGAGTTGTCAGTCTGCCCCTGGAGCAGTGCCCTACAGGTGGAGCACAAGAGCCGATGCCATCTTTCACTCATTTTATTCACATCCATGCAACAGGAATTTGGTGTCTGTGTGCAGATGACCACAAATTTGTTGAAATTCGACGGTAATTGCTGCATGAGTTATTACATGCGAATGGCCACAGACAGCTGATCATCACTGTGTAGCCAATAGCAATGAAAAAAAAAATCCCTGATCACCCCCAGAGTAGTACAGTGTCACTATGGTGACACTAAGCTATTCTAGCAGGATGTAAAAAAGAAAAGAAAAAATGTTTTAAAAAATTAAATACATACTATCACCAGTCAGTATCCCTGTATCATATGATGGCGCTGTACTGCACTGGTGACAGTATGTAAAAAATGAAAAATTATTTAATGTCTTCATTCGACAAAAAATTGAGATAAAAAAATTACAAAGGGGTCATTTGGAGGATATTTGTACTGTCCTGGAATTTTAAGGGCATCAAGAAATGAGACTGGCCGTCAGTACATCAGGACTGATCAATTTTCAAATATACAGTATTTGTACTGCGGTTATGGATTGATTACTCTCGCCCAAAGTTCTTTTATTATTCACATCTTTTGAAGACAGTATATTTATGATGTTCTCTTATGTTTGTTTTCTGGGTGTTTTAAGTGTTTTCACAGGTTGCTCTTTTGACATGCAGTATATATTTACCACCTTTGGTCGAAAGGCTTATGTATGTTTAGTCTTTTTTTTTTCTCTGCATATTTATACATTTTCATATGAACTGAAAACGTATTATTAGGGTTCATGCAAATGGATGATTATGGCCATACCCTGCCCAGATCTGGGTATTTCTGTGGTGGGTATGGCCAGGTGTTTCCTATCTGGCCACCTTCTACCTTGCTTGGTTTCTTTGGGCCGGCCTGTTGTAATGGTGCAGTTCTTTGTGTGCTTTGACTTTTGGCTTTATGATGGTAAGGATAATTTATAAAATACCTTCTCCTTTAACCCCATTGGCGGTTTTTCCGAGTGTAGCTCGGGGTAAAGTTTCAGCACCACAAGCACTAACCCCGAGCTACACTCGGGAATACACTGCAGCACTGCTCGGGGATATCTTCTTCACTTACCTTGTCCTTTGTTCCTGCGATGTCCCCCCTGCAGTGTCCCCGGCAATGTCCTCCGGCCGATGCCGGCATCTGTCTTCCGGGTTCCGTTCCCTGCAATGTCAAGACGTACGGGGGACGGAATGGCGGGAAATTTAAAAATGTGGAAAACGTGACATTCATTAAATACACTAAAATCACATAGTATAACATTACTGTTTCAACCCATTTCACATACATTTTGTCCCGAGTGCTTTGTCCTGCACCCTGCCTGCATTTTTGCTGTTCTTTCTACCTGGAAACTGAAAAATGTCCATGGCGTCCAAAAAGCGTCCCTTTATGTCAAAAGCGGTTTTAGACAGGCTAGAGAACAGCGATAGTAAATCAGAACCACTTGCAGAATTGAGTGATAATGATTCGTGGGGGAAATTCCTCATCAGACACTGAAAACGATTTTGCGACTTTGCTCAGTGATGTGCAAACTTGGCGCTATATTTCAAATTTCAGTGTTTTTTTGGTTTGATTATATTATTGAATTAAATGTATTCTTATTATATTATTATTATTTTTTATGATTATTAAATTATAATTTATGATTTTGTGTTTCAAATTTTAACATACCCGGGATGTTTACTAGACTCTTGTTCGGACAGATTTCAGTGAGTTATTCCTAAAAATTACAGGCCTACAATAAAAAAAATACATAATTCCATGCAAAAAAATGTACCGCTTTGAGCACAGAAATACTGACATAATCAGACCGCTAGGGAGGTTAAAGGATAACTTTACTTTCAATAACAACTCTATTTAGCTGGTATTATTTCTCCAGGCTGAATAAAAACTTAAACGGGGCCCTGTGTCTTACTTACAAAGTTCAATGTTCCTCTCAGTGCAGCCTTCAGCTTTGATATCCATCTCACTATACTGTTTGACTGCCAGCCCTAGAGGATATTCTTGAGAAAAAAATGCAATGCACTGGGCTATAAGAGTACATTTGCATTTGGCCATGGTTCAAATCCCAGCAGCAGGAATCTATTGATTCTTGCTGCTGGGCTTGACAGCTGTAAGCGGTTAGCTGTAGCCACTGAGCCTGTACACTGCAATGACAGTTTGTCGGTGGTTGCAGCTATTCTTGGCTGTTCGCATAGCCAGCGATTACCTGCAGTGACCACGGCTTTGTGCAAAAGTTCTGTGCAAATGTACCCTAAAGCTCCATAGACTCTGGGTGTTTAACTGCAGGGCGGAGGGCACAAGTGCACTGTCCAGCCCAATTGCAAACTGCCCTAAATGTTCATACTACTAGGTGCACCTTCCAGCCCCATTCAGCAGCTGCTGACAGCGGGCCGCCACTTGTGCCCTCCACCCACAGCTAAATGCCAGAGCCCCATGCACCGAGGTTGCACACCCAGTGTGCATGGGGCATAAATAAGGCTCTACAGGTTACAGAGAGCCAACATCTGTCTATTTCAGTAAGAAAGTAAGCTCACTTAGTTTTTTTGTATTTTTTTTACTGAAATCTTGACAGCTAAAGGATCTGCTAAAAATGTATTTGCTTTTTATAAAGGTAAAGCTGTTACCCTAACTGGTTATTATGCAAATCGAATGAAGGTGATGTGTAATTTAGTAAGTCTGCAGTGCCCCCATATAGCATTACCAGTTAATTTCATGATTTTTTCAGTTTCCTACTATGTTGCCACCATAGGCCCCTTTCACACTGACTGGTCCGATCGGTCTGATCTGTCATTTTTTTTCCGGTGGACCTTAATGGGCTATCCATTGACCTCAATGGATCAGCGGGTGTCAGCGGACGAGTGTCCGCTGAAGCCTGCCAGCATCCGAACCTGTATGCCAAAAACAGTGGATCAGATCTGATGGCAGTAGGGTGGAAACGGACAGGCGGTCCGTTTCCATCCGACCGTCCTATAGAAGACAGCCGTCTGTATCCGCTCTGCAGCAGCGGTGCGGACATGGACCTGTCATCCGCCCTGCTCAGCGGAGATCAGTGGAGAGATCCCCCATTGGGCGGGCGAATCCGCTGACGGGTCTGCCCCCTCTGAAAAGGGCCTTACACCTTATATATTCAATTCATATCTTCCAAAATGGGTGTTTTGGTAATGCAAAATTTGATTTTACAATCAAAAGCTAAGTTCACCTTTTGGGGGGAAAAAAATAAATGCACATAGTTATGCAGAACTGTGCATTTATTTTTTTTTTCCCGCAGGAGCCTGTAGAGCATTGCATCACAGGTGCAATGTCAGACTCCTGCACACAACCCTGGGCCGTGTTTTGCACGGGCACGAGAGCCCATTCATTTGAATGGACTCCCGTGCCCGTGACACACAGGGAAAGAAGTACCTGCACTTCTTTGGAAAACACAGCCCACATGGGAACCTCGGTTCCCAGTACGGTTGCATTTTCCAGTGCGGGCGGCATGCCATTAGTACTAGTGGCACCCTCCCGTGGTTCCACAATTCTCTGTGCGGGTGTTGCAGCTGCACAGATTTTCGTGTGGATCCACAGCGGCACCACCCGCACAGATGTGAACCTACGGTTAAAGCTGGAGAGCTTGTGATTGAACTATGAAGGTGCTTATCTGTGCCCTTACAGGTAATTGAGAACTACAAGCCATCTGCAGGGTGGTTTACGGATGGGACTTGTAGTTCTCTCATTCACAGATTCCTATGAATCGGCTGTGTGGGCAGAGCCATGCACAGCAACATGGTTTTATGAAACGACACAGCAGGTGCATGGAGAAAAATTACCCCAACCCCTGCCCCCCCCCCCCCCACGCTCTGTACCGAGGAGAGGGAACAGGATTAGGGGGGGGGGACTGCTGGAGTACATTGCACATTATATTATACCTTTAATATGAGTATAACATGTAACATGCTGCAAAAGGTGAACTTATCCTTTAAAAGAACTCCAGGCCATATCAATTTTGTTTTTCTGGGCGGAGGTATCCTGTAATGTTAGCTGAAAATATGATTCCAGTCCTAAGGAACATGCTACACGAAATTTGAAATCGTTCTTGGAAAATGAATCATGTTTTAGAAGTTAGTCAGAAGAGACTTTACTAGATTTACCAAATTTGCATATTGTGGTTACACTGAGAATGTTGGAATTAGGTTGTGGTTTGGGTGACAGGGAATTTCTCTTCATATTCTGGAATATCTATATTAACTGGTATTTGTTTCATACAAAAAACATTTTCACTTCTAATAGGGCAGCCACGGCACTAAGTAAATACAACATTTTTAGCAGTGAAATGTTAAAACAAAATTTTAAAGGGGATCTGTAGTCTTAAAGCCTTACTTGGGCTTGATTGTTAACCCTTACATATACCCAGTGAAGTGACTAGCCTCAGGTTCACAGAGATGAAAATATCCTCCTACACAAGTTGTACCTGTTTATCTGTAGTCTTCTCTTCTCCACATCTGTTCAAAGTCCATAATTTATAAAGCTTGTCTGGGAGTTCAGAAAAAGGGTAGCGGAGAGCTGAAATTACACACTGTAGAGCTCAGTGGGGAGAGCTGTGAGGGCTGATTGAATGGAAGAGACACACCCCCTCCACACAGCACACATGAACAGAGCTGAAGCTGTCAATCTGCTGGAGGTCCCTCCCCTGTCACCATTTTTTCTCTTGGTGGCAGGAAAATTTGTCAGAAGTGACTCATAAAAAAAAAACAAAAAAGCACGGATCCTTCAAGGCACCACTCTTAATAATCATATAACAGAGGAAAGTGGAGCACACCACAAACATATATACCAGAAAATTCTTGCATAAAAAAATTGGATTTGGCTCAACACCTCAACCCAACTGGAGATTATACAATTCGTGTATCAAGAAATGGAAAATTAGTATCGACCAGGGGCGGACTGACAACTCATGGGGCTCCCGGGCAATAGGGGATCATGGGGCCCCCGTGTCCTTGCCCAAACTCAAAAAGCCTATGAAAAAGGTACCAGGGGCATCTCATGGGGCCCTCAGGCAGTGCCCGAGTTTCCAAATGGTTAGTCCGCCCCTGGTATCGACAGATGTCATTGATTTATCAATATCTTTTCTTCATTAATATTAGTAAGTCGATGATATTAGTAGGTCAATGATATCTGTTGGTACTAATTTTCCATTTCTTGATACACAAATTGTATAACCTCCACTTGGGTTGAGGTGTTGAGCCAAATCCAAATTTTTATGCAAGAATTTTCTGACAGAAGTGACTCATGCTGATAGCAGAGTAATGAAGCAGCAGACAGAAATGACACTTCTTGCTCTGGACTGAGACAAGTATACACTATAGAGGGATATGCTTTGTTCATATTTCATGTCTCATTTTAGTTAGTTTGGACCAAGCTGGTTAAAGCAAACTATTTCTTTCACTAAAGCCGGCCATGCCATTGATTATTATTATTATACAGGATTTATATAGCGCCAACAGTTTGCTCAGCGCTTTACAATATAAAGGGAGACAATACAGCAACAATACAGTTCAATACAAGAGGGTAAGGCAGGCCATGATCCTGGGAGCTTACAATCTAAGAGGGAGGGGCTGGTGGTACAAAAGGTAATAACTGTGGGGGATGGACTGGTAGAAGGAATAGAAGTTTCCATTATTAGCTGAAGGCAGAATAGGCTTCCCTAAAGAGATAGGTTTTCAGAGATTGCCTAAAAGTGGGCCGAGTAGGCAGTAGTCTGATAGATTGGGGAAGAGAGTTCCAGAGGATTGGGGAGGTTCTGGAGAAGTCCTGAAGACGAGCATGGGAGGAGGAGACAAGGGAGCTAGAGAGCAGGAGGTCGTGGGAGGAGCGGAGAGGATCAAAATTTGGCAGTTCAGCAAGGACCATTTCGATCCATGTAGAGACAAACTGGTCGTACAGAAGTCAATCTACTGATCGACTTTTGTACAGGTTTTTCCTGATTGATTAGTACCTGCGGCTATAGCCTGCAATGCTGATCAGTGTATTCTGACAGCAAGGAAGTCTGCCTGGTCCCAGCACAAAATAGCTCAGTGGGAGTGATTCCCCATCCACATTGGTGGTGTCAGTGAGAGAATTGGGTCTTTTTTTTTTTTTTGCTCGTTCAACGTGTATGGGCTGCCTAATGGATGCACTTGCTGGGAGCACTGTATAGGTGGATCTCACTTGAGAAGGGGATTTTTAGTCCGAAATGTTTTGATTCCCATCTCCACCTGATCCTGAGTGTCCGCTTGCCAGCTGAAGATTCTGATATCTATCCATGTGCATTGATGTTCAATTGCCGTGCTTTTTGCCTGGATCTCCTCCTGTTCTAATGTAAATGTATATGATGCTCATAACGAAGAGTTTGTCTCTGTCTAGACGCAAGAATAGGGAGATTCTGTCCTTGTACAACAATTTACTGGCATGTCTTTATATGATGCTTCCTTTCATAAATATATGACACTTGAAAACTTGGCTGTTTGGAGTGCTGCTTATTATTTAGAGTGCTGTATGAACTGTATGTAGCATCAGCTACTTACAGGATACTTTGCTGTGTTCTGGCAGTGGGGCGGACACTTCTAGTCCTGTTCCATGAGTCGGGCTGAGCACCGCTCAGCCATTCAGAGGAAAATTTGCATTTATGAATAAATGCAAGCTCTGATTGGCTGCGGTGGAGAGCATGAAATCTTCTGTCCTCTCCAAGTCAACCAATCAGAGAAAGGCTTGTGTTTATAAAAATAGAAAATGTCCTGTGAATGGCTAAGCAGATTGATTTAGTTCCAAGGGTGGGAAATTTGTGCCCCACTGCTAGAACAGAGCTCTGTATACTGTATGTAGTTGATTCAGGGGCGGACAGACCATTTGGAAACTAGGGCACTGCCCGAGGGCCCGGGACCAGTAGGGGGCCCCATGAGATGCCCCTAGTACCTTTTTCATAGGCTTTTTTGAGTTTGGGCAAAGACACAGGGGCCCCATGACCCCCTATTGCCCGGGGGCCCCATGAGTTGTCAGTCCGCCCCTGAGCTGATGCTATATACAGTTTATACAGCGCTCACAGCAAGGGCACCTGTTTGACCAACTGATTCAATATTTCATTTGGATCATTTTGTCTAATATTTCATTTGGATCAGTTAGTCCAATATTTCATTTGGATCAGTTAGTCCAATATTTCATTTGGATCAGTTGGTCCAATATTTCATTTGGATCAGTTGGTCCAATATTTCATTTGGATCAGTTGGTCCAATATTTCATTTGGATCAGTTGGTCAAAATTAACTATTTAAAGTTAAACGAAACCTGGAGTTCAGCTTTAGAGTCCTTTCACACGGGATTTCAATTTTTTCATCAGTTCAGTCACATTTTTCAAAGAAACAACGTATCCGTTCACATTCGTTTTCCATCTGTTCACATCCGTTTTCCATCCATTTACAACTGTTTTTTCCTTTGTTTACATCCATTTTTTACATCCTTTACCAATGCAAACACAGATGCAAAAACGGACTGTATGTTCGTTTACATCCGTTTACATCTGTTTTTCACCCGTTTACATCCATTTACATCCGTTTTCATCCGTTTACATTCATTCACATCCGTTTTTCGTCTGTTCCGTGTTTTTTTACGGAAGAAAAATAGGGTTTTCTTGCGTTCAAAAAAACAGTTGTTAACGGATGCGGACATTAAGGCTAGGTTCACACCTATACAGGTTGCGTTTGAGCTGTTTCTGCATTGCGTTTTGCGTTTTTGCACTTGCGTTTTTGACAAATGTTTGCTGCATTTTGCTTTTTTTTTCATTTTATTTTATTTTTCTTGTTGCTAGGCAGATTTAAAATGCAAAATGCATCAAAAACACATTAAAAACCTGGCAAAAATGCAATACATGCTTTACTGCAGCGTGTCCATTGAAGTCTATCGAACAAAAAACGCAAATTTTTGCATTAAAAAAAATCCCTGACCCTTTCGAAAAACCACACCGGGTGAAAACGCACAGATGTGAACATGTCCCATAGGAAATCATGGTCAATGGACTGTACTGCGCACAACGCTGCATAAAACACTTAGGTGTGAACCTGGGGTCACGGATGTAAACAGGTGATCATCCGCTTACATCCGCTAGTCCATAGAAATACATGGGTGTCTGTTTTTCATCCGTGAACTGACAAATGAAAAATGGACATACGGAACACCCGTGTGAAAGGACCCTTAACATGCAGAATATGTAAGGAAGTATTTATGTGAAAGCAACCTGTTTAACATATCTACTCCTATTAGTGTATTTGTTATTGTTTTAAAAGTCTTATGTATTTTATAGTATTTTTTTTATATTATTAGGACAATTGCTGCCTAGCAGTGCTGCGCAATTATTGTGCCTTAAAGCAGAACTCCAACTTATTAAAGTAGCTGTTTGATTTTTACTCTCATATTTGTCATCTATAGAGGTGTCTATTGCCCTATAGACATGCCACCTGATCCAGCTGAAAGAAACAGAAACATGGAAGGGCAATGGCAGAAAAAATATTTATATAAATTATATGTAAACCCTCATCTTATAAAACAATATATTCAGTTTAAAATAGAATTGAAAGCCAAAACGTGTGTATAGATCTAAAAATCACAATAAATTTTTTCCCCTTTTTTTATAAGTGATCACATTCCCTCAGTTCTCGGCTGCATAAGAGCTGGGGGAGAAAAAACAGCATCACATTGGTCTTCCCAGTGAATGTCTGGAAGTGGGGTGTCAGGACAAGTCTGATCATTGGAACAGAGCAGAGTTCCCAGCTCAGCTAGAAAACTGCCTAAATTGTGCTTAGTGTGGTCAGTTTTAATAGGAAAGCAGAAAGACTGGGAAGGGACACCCGGGATTTCCTATAAAGGAAGCAATACAAAGAGAACAGGATACTTTTTCATACAAGTACATGGTACAGCAGGCACATCAGGAATAGGAATCTGGGGGTTGACATATTCTTTAAAGTGTTACTAAACCCACATCAGTAAAATCAGTCTGTATATGCAGTAAAGCATGCTTATGTGGAACCTAAGGGGTTAATCCTCTGCATTGTGTAAAAATGCTGTTTGATCCTGATCTTCTCTGATCCTCCCCATCTTCCAGTGTCCCCCTCTTATCTCTTGATAATACATATCGTATGGAGTCACTCTGCACATGCTCAATTTGGTGTGTATTGCTAGAGGGTTTTTTTCCCTGGGAGAGTGCATGTAATTAGCACAGGGCTAATCATCACTGTCCAGACAGAGGTCAGGGGTTCTGCATCCTCCTAGAGCAGAAAAAAAACTCCTCTTACAAACTGTAACCAGTGCTGTGCTGGACACTGGTAGAAGTCACAAGACTGCTATATACTGCTGATGAGAAAAGGTATTTGTCAGTTTATATTTACTAAAATAACTAAATTTCCATGTTGTGTGTACTGTGGGAGACCAGATATAGTGAATGCAGGGTCCAGGGAGACCAGATATAGTGAATGCAGGGTCTGGGGAGACCAGATATAGTGAATGCAGGGTCCGGGGAGACCAGATATAGTGAATGCAGGGTCTGGGGAGACCAGATATAGTGAATGCAGGGTCCGGGGAGACCAGATATAGTGAATGTAGGGTCTGGGGAGACCAGATATAGTGAATGCAGGGTCCGGGGAGACCAGATATAGTGAATGCAGGGTCCTGGGGAGACCAGATATAGTGAATGCAGGGTCCGGGGAGACCGGATATAGTGAATGCAGGGTCCCGGGGAGACCAGATATAGTGAATGCGGGGTCCGGGGAGACCAGATATAGTGAATGCAGGGTCCGGGGAGACCAGATATAGTGAATGCAGGGTCCTGGGGAGACCAGATATAGTGAATGCAGGGTCCGGGGAGACCGGATATAGTGAATGCAGGGTCCGGGGAGACCAGATATAGTGAATGCAGGGTCCTGGGGAGACCAGATATAGTGAATGCAGGGTCCGGGGAGACCGGATATAGTGAATGCAGGGTCCCGGGGAGACCAGATATAGTGAATGCGGGGTCCGGGGAGACCAGATATAGTGAATGCAGGGTCCGGGGAGACCAGATATAGTGAATGCAGGGTCCTGGGGAGACCAGATATAGTGAATGCAGGGTCCGGGGAGACCGGATATAGTGAATGCAGGGTCCCGGGGAGACCAGATATAGTGAATGCGGGGTCCGGGGAGACCAGATATAGTGAATGCAGGGTCCGGGGAGACCGGATATAGTGAATGCAGGGTCCCGGGGAGACCAGATATAGTGAATGCGGGGTTCGGGGAGACCAGATATAGTGAATGTGGGGTTCTGGGTTTAGTAACACTTTAACTCTTTTTGTCTGAGTATAGATCTATGTTTGTCCCAAGCATGTTTGATTCCATTTACAGTTGTGACCAAAATTATTCAACCCCCACTGAAATTGAGTGTTTTGGCCAGTTTGACATTGCTTTTGATCATTCAGTCATCTTGCTTACATTTACATTAAAGAGGCACTTGTAGGTCAGACAAATATAACATAACAGTTATAATGAAATAACCACAAATGTCTTTTCTGTGCTCACAGCATTATCAGTTTTATTCAACCCCCAAGTGACATTCAATCTTAGTACTTAGTACAGCATCCTTTTACAGTTATAACAGCTTTTAAACGTGAAGCATAGCTTGACACAAGTGTCTTGCAGCGATCTACGGGTATCTTCGCCCATTCTTCATGGGCAAAGGCCTCCAGTTCAGTCACATTCTTAGGCTTGCGCACTGCAACTGCTTTCTTTAAGTCCCACCAGAGGTTCTCAATCGGATTTAAGTCTGGTGACTGCGATGGCCACTCCAAAATGTTCCAGCCTTTCCTCTGCAACCATGCTCTAGTGGACTTGGAGGTATGCTTGGGATCATTGTCCTGTTGAAAGGTCCAACGTCTCCCAAGCCTCAGGTGTGTGACGGACTGCATCACGTTTCCATCCAATATCTCCTGGTACTGAAGAGAATTCATGGTACCTTGCACACGCTGAAGCTTCCCTGTACCTGCAGAAGCAAAACAGCCCCAAAGCATGATTGACCCTCCACCATGCTTCACAGTAGGCAAGGTGTTCTTTTCATCATAGGCCTTGTTCTTCCTCCTCCAAACATAGCGTTGATCCATGGGCCCAAACAGTTCTAATTTTGTTTCATCAGTCCACAGAACACTATCCCACAACTTTTGTGGTTTGTCCACATGGCTTTTGGCATACTGCAGTCGACTCTTCTTATTCTTTGGAGACAGCAAGGGGGTACGCCTGGGAGTTCTGGCACGGAGGCCTTCATTACGCAGTGTGCGTCTTATTGTCTGGGCTGAAACTTCTGTACCCACATCTGACAAATCTTTTCTCAGTTCCTCAGCAGTCACACGGGGACTTCTCTCCACTCTACGCTTCAGGTAGCGCACAGCAGTCGAAGTCAGCATCTTCTTTCTGCCACGACCAGGTAGCGTTTCAACAGTGCCCTTTGCCTTGAATTTGCGAATGATGCTTCCTAAGGTGTCTCTTGGTATGTTTAACATCTTTGCAATCTTCTTATAGCCATTGCCCTTCCTGTGAAGAGAAATCACCTCTTCTCTTGTCTTCCTGGACCATTCTCTTGCCTTCACCATGTTTGTAACCACACCAGTAAATGTCTAGAAGGAGCTGAGTATCACAGTCATTTTAAAGCTGCCTAATTGGTGCTTATTATGCTTGATTGCTGCTCGGTGACATCCACAGGTGTTTTCAATACCTGATGGAAAGCACCTGTATGAACCTCTGTTCTTCAGAGTGGTAGTCTTTAAGGGGTTGAATAATTGTGGCAATGAAGAAACCACATAAGAACCATTTACTACTGTATTACATAAACAATTGATGTCATTTTAGTTGCATTTGGGTAGTTACAACGTCCTTGTAGGATTTGATTCTGAATACAATTCCAAATGTACACTATAGTCCCTAAACCCCTTTACAGCATTGGGGGTTGAATAATTTTGGTCACAACTGTACTGTTGACTGGCTCACTACCTCTATTGGAAGCCTATCCCAAGCATCAACTACTCTTTCGGTAAAATAATACTTCCTAAGATGAGTTTTGAACTTGCTAGTGTGAGGTCATGTCTCCAAGTTCTTGATCTCAGCTTCACATTAAAAGCACTGCCCTCCTGAACCTTATTCACACCCTTGATGTATTTAAAGATTTCAGTAAGGTCTCCCCTTAACAGTTACCGTATTTTTCGCTCCATAAGACGCACTTTTTTCCCCCAAAAAAGGGGGGAAAATGTCAGTGCGTCTTATGGAGCGAATATAAAGCGGCCGGTCCGGTATTTTTGCAGCCACCATGTCAGAATACCGGGCCGGCCGCTCAGCTCAGCTGTTCTCTCCTGCAGGGCCTTATCTGTTCTTCGCTCCAGCGCTGCACAGTCTTCCCGGGCCGGCTTCTGTGACAGCCGGGTGCCCACTGTGCATGTGCGAGAAGCGCTGCGCTTTGTGAATGATCCGGTGTCTTCTGGGACACATGAAAGGTCCCAGAAGGTGCCAGGCCATTCACAAAGCGCAGCGCTTCTCGCACATGCACAGTGGGCACCCGGCTGTCACAGAAGCCGGCCCGAGAAGAAGAGGGAAGGACAACTCCGCGGAAGTGGGAGCGGGTACCTGTCAAATTCAGGTACCCGCTCCCCCTCCCTCCCCAAAGGTCAGCAGCCTCTGGTCATTCCCTTCAGTGTCTGCAGTCTCTGGTCATTCCCTGCACTGTCCGCAGTCTCTGGTCATTCCCTGCACTGTCCACAGTCTCTGATCATCCCCTGCACTGTCCGCAGTCTCTGGTCATCTCCTGCACTGTCCGCAGTCTCTGGTCATCTCCTGCACTGTCCGCAGTCTCTGGTCATCTCCTGCACTGTCCGCAGTCTCTGGTCATCTCCTGCACTGTCCGCAGTCTCTGGTCATCTCCTGCACTGTCCGCAGTCTCTGGTCATCTCCTGCACTGTCCGCAGTCTCTGGTCATCTCCTGCACTGTCCGCAGTCTCTGGTCATCTCCTGCACTGTCCGCAGTCTCTGGTCATCTCCTGCACTGTCCGCAGTCTCTGGTCATCTCCTGCACTGTCCGCAGTCTCTGGTCATCTCCTGCACTGTCCGCAGTCTCTGGTCATCTCCTGCACTGTCCGCAGTCTCTGGTCATCTCCTGCACTGTCCGCAGTCTCTGGTCATCTCCTGCACTGTCCGCAGTCTCTGGTCATCTCCTGCACTGTCCGCAGTCTCTGGTCATCTCCTGCACTGTCCGCAGTCTCTGGTCATCTCCTGCACTGTCCGCAGTCTCTGGTCATCTCCTGCACTGTCCGCAGTCTCTGGTCATCTCCTGCACTGTCCGCAGTCTCTGGTCATCTCCTGCACTGTCCGCAGTCTCTGGTCATCTCCTGCACTGTCCGCAGTCTCTGGTCATCTCCTGCACTGTGTTCACAGTCTCTGGTCATCTCCTGTACTGTCCGCAGTCTCTGGTCATTCCCTGCACTGTCCGCAGTCTCTGGTCATCTCCTGTACTGTCCGCAGTCTCTGGTCATCTCCTGTACTGTCCGCAGTCTCTGGTCATCCCCTGTACTGTGTCCGCAGTCTCTGGTCATCTCCTGCACTGTGTCCGCAGTCTCTGGTCATCTCCTGTACTGTCCGCAGTCTCTGGTCATCTCCTGTACTGTGTCC
The DNA here is from genome assembly GCF_062004578.1 of Staurois parvus. NCBI lineage: Eukaryota > Metazoa > Chordata > Amphibia > Anura > Ranidae > Staurois > Staurois parvus. Next base: position 1,476,062 of record NW_028318388.1, on the reverse strand, counting down.
GCAGTCTCTGGTCATCTCCTGCACTGTGTCCGCAGTCTCTGGTCATCTCCTGTACTGTGTCCGCAGTCTCTGGTCATCTCGTGCACTGTGTCCGCAGTCTCTGGTCATCTCCTGCACTGTGTCCGCAGTCTCTGGTCATCTCTTGCACTGTGTCCGCAGTCTCTGGTCATCTCGTGCACTGTGTCCGCAGTCTCTGGTCATCTCGTGCACTGTGTCCGCAGTCTCTGGTCATCTCGTGCACTGTGTCCGCAGTCTCTGGTCATCTCGTGCACTGTGTCCGCAGTCTCTGGTCATCTCGTGCACTGTGTCCGCAGTCTCTGGTCATCTCGTGCACTGTGTCCGCAGTCTCTGGTCATCTCGTGCACTGTGTCCGCAGTCTCTGGTCATCTCGTGCACTGTGTCCGCAGTCTCTGGTCATCTCGTGCACTGTGTCCGCAGTCTCTGGTCATCTCCTGCACTGTCCGCAGTCTCTGGTCATCTCCTGCACTGTCCGCAGTCTCTGGTCATCTCCTGCACTGTCCGCAGTCTCTCGTCATTCCCTGTACTGTCCGCAGTCTCTGGTCATCTCCTGCACTGTGTTCACAGTCTCTGGTCATCTCCTGTACTGTCCGCAGTCTCTGGTCATTCCCTGCACTGTCCGCAGTCTCTGGTCATCTCCTGTACTGTCCGCAGTCTCTGGTCATCTCCTGTACTGTCCGCAGTCTCTGGTCATCTCCTGTACTGTGTCCGCAGTCTCTGGTCATCTCCTGTACTGTCCGCAGTCTCTGGTCATCTCCTGTACTGTCCGCAGTCTCTGGTCATCTCCTGTACTGTCCGCAGTCTCTGGTCATCCCCTGTACTGTGTCCGCAGTCTCTGGTCATCTCCTGCACTGTGTCCGCAGTCTCTGGTCATCTCCTGTACTGTCCGCAGTCTCTGGTCATCTCCTGTACTGTCCGCAGTCTCTGGTCATCTCCTGTACTGTGTCCGCAGTCTCTGGTCATCTCGTGCACTGTGTCCGCAGTCTCTGGTCATCTCCTGCACTGTGTCCGCAGTCTCTGGTCATCTCTTGCACTGTGTCCGCAGTCTCTGGTCATCTCGTGCACTGTGTCCGCAGTCTCTGGTCATCTCGTGCACTGTGTCCGCAGTCTCTGGTCATCTCGTGCACTGTGTCCGCAGTCTCTGGTCATCTCGTGCACTGTGTCCGCAGTCTCTGGTCATCTCGTGCACTGTGTCCGCAGTCTCTGGTCATCTCGTGCACTGTGTCCGCAGTCTCTGGTCATCTCGTGCACTGTGTCCGCAGTCTCTGGTCATCTCGTGCACTGTGTCCGCAGTCTCTGGTCATCTCGTGCACTGTGTCCGCAGTCTCTGGTCATCTCGTGCACTGTGTCCGCAGTCTCTGGTCATCTCCTGTACTATGTCTGCAGTCCATTGGTTCAGAATATTTTTTTTTCTTGTTTTTCACCTCTAAAACCTAGGTACGTCTTATGGAGCGAAAAATACGGTAGATTTGTTCACCATCATCTAATGTTTAACCGCTTCCTGTCCGCTATACCGCTATAGGGCGGCATGGGTGCACAAAATCCCGTATATATGTGATTTCGCATTTCTGGGTAGGGGGCGTGCACACGCCCTACCCATGTTGCCATTAGTGGCCGCAGCTGTCAATCACTGGATCCCAGCCGGTGATTACTTGCTGGCGCCCGGTGATTGTTGGGCATCTCTGACGGGGGGAGAACTGTTTGTAAACAAAACAGTTATCTCTCCTGTCTGCTCCTGCACACTGCTTTGCATGGCTGTGCATAGCTATGCAAAGCAGTGTGCTTACAGTGAAGCACCAACACACCGCCCCATAGTAAAACACTCCCAGCGCACAGTTTACCCTTTGATTGCCCCACATGATAATCCCTTTCTGCCCACTGCCATTAGTAGTGTAAGTGCTTTTTATTAGCACTGATCACTGTATTGGTGTCACTGGGGATGTCAGTGACACCAAGTCAGTTCCGCCCCAGTGTCAGAATATCCGCCGCAGTCCCGCTATAAGTTGCTGATTACTAGTAAAAATAAAAATTAAAATGAAAAATCCCTGTATATATACCGCCATTTGTAAATGCTATAAATTTCACGTAAACCAATTAATTTACACGTATTGGGATTTTTTTTAACAAAGACATGTCGCAGAATGCATTTTTGCCTTGATGACAAAATTCGATTTTTTTTACTGGACACGTTTAGTAGCAAAAAGTCACAAATATTGTTTTATTTTCTCAAAATTATTGGTCTTTTTTTTTTTTTTAAAGCGCAAAAAATTAAAAATGCACAGGCGATCAAATACCACTGAAAGAAAGCTCTATTCGTGGGAAAAAGGACGTAAATTTCATTTGGGTGCAGCATTGCATGACCGCGCAATTGTCAGTTAAAGTAACACTTCGCCGTAATGCAAAAAATGGCCTGGTCAGGAAGGGAGGTAAATCCTCAGGAGGGCAAGTGGTTAACAGCTTTACCAACAAACTGGGAATCACCATATTGCTGAAGGTGAACAAGCTGAATTGTGCACCTGTCTAACCAAGAAGACGGCCATCTTGCTGGCTTGTCATTACAGAGCAAAGAAACCCATTTCCTCCTCCTGAGGTAATACAAGGGACATCCCTGTGGTAACATCCTGCTTTATTATAGTACTGAAGTCAAAAATGTGGGCAATGAACTTTTTTTAAAGAAATGTTTAACTTTTATAATTATTTTTTTTTTCCTTTTACTATGATAAGATGCATTGCCATTCTCATCTGTCATCTATCAAAGTTTCCATTCTCTGCGTTTCTACGTGATGTGCACCCCATATGATTCTGATTAGCACTATGGAACTAACATTTCACGGCAAATAAAAAAATACTACATCATCTTAATAGGAACCATTATGCTGGACGAGGAGGTGAGGGCATGCTAGATATTGTTTGAAAGAATTTGTGCGAGTTCCCTCCCTTTACATACACACATACCCTCCAGACGGAATTCTGAGACTACGAAAGTCAGGAGCCACGTAATCAATCTGCTACGAATGGTGCCAGCTTGAATCTTATTTTACTAAACAGTCTACAGAAACTATGGAAAAAAAAAAGCTGGGAATTGTAAATACCCATAATTGTACATTCTAGGACATGACTGAAAATATTGTTTGGACTACAAAGCAAAAATAGAAACTGCCCAGTAACAAAAAAAAAACATAAACTAGATGGTTGGAAAAAAAGAAAGGAATATAGATAAGCCTGTAGCTGACTGTAAAAGAAAAAAAAGGAAAATCATAACAAAGCCTTCTACCGACAGAAATATTGCATGAAGAAGAGTCCAGGGTTCCTCGAAAGCAGGCATTCAGTCTATTTCGTTAATGGTATATCCATGAATCCAAGCTTCTACTGCTGCCAATGGCTGACATGGTGTATATATACAGTATGTGTGTGTTTGAAATAATACTTTTGGTTCTCATTCATATTTTTATATTTTTGTATTTTTACAGCTAATGTACACTGCAGCTGATAAACTCGCCTTTAGAAGCTGTTCAGCGTTTTATTCAGCAGCCCCTGAACTCACCTTAATGGTTTCCTATCTGTCCATTCACACATCTTCGTTTACAGTAGTTTAAAAAAAAAAACGACTGTCAACTCAAATATCTGTAAACTGTTGATTTTATCAGCATTTCAAACACAAAACACTTGTAAACGCGGCTAAACACAGCAAATCACGTTTATAATTTGTTTTAACTCTTCCAGTTCTCGATGCTGTCCAGAGCCTTTTTTTCATCATGAAAAATGCATGCAAAGCGCTTTCAAGGTACTCAGATGGACAAAACACTGAATACAGGATGTTCCTACCAAGCTCGTCACACATTGTAATGACCAATTCACACCTTAGACCTTCTCCACCATTTGCAACAAAAGATATGTTAATGACCATTCACACCTCAAATTCCTCATGAAGACCCCCTACCAGGTGGCCTTAGTGACTCCCTCCACCAACAACTTTTCCCACCTCTGGAAACAAAAGAAATGTTAATGAGCAACTCACACCTAAGCTAATCTCAACACATACTGCTCTCTCTGCTTCTGCTTTCTGTATTTCTCCCAAACAGTCTGAAATAGTTAATAATTTACCACTTTTCAGTGCATTCTGGGCATTTGGGAGGTTCTCCTGTGCTTATCTTTAAAAAACACTTCTAAATGCAAACGCTCATAAACGCTTTATGCAAACACGGCTAAACAGACTTTTTTTAACCTACATTTTCCAGCAGTCAGTTTCCATCGTTCAGAAGTGTCCCGTGTACATGGGGCCTAAGGATGCTTTTCTGCAATATTACCTTTTGCTGCCAAAGGCTAGTTCCCATATTTGCAGTCACTATTCCATACACAATGTATTTTTCAAAATTCCTGCTAAGTATAAATGGTAAACTGATGTCACATTTATAAATAACATATACACTGGGGGCATGTTTATCCACTTGCCGCCCCGTCGTTGTAGATTTTTTTTATTTTCACTTAATTTTTATTAAAAATTTTCAGGTTTACATGACATTGCAAGACAAAAAAACAACGGTGAGGAACATTCCTCCACAAATTGGTTACATATGAGTTTCTAATACACTGAAGATATCTAAGCATATTATACAAAGGGGAGGAAAGAGGGCCAGGGAAAACCCTAACCCCCTATACCTCTGGAGCAGAAAAAACATTCAAAGAGGCACATGGTTGAGACTGCTACAGTGGGTGTAATTTATTTATTTCAGGTACTTATATAGTGCCATCAATTTATGCAGCGCTTTACATATATATATTGTACATTCACATCAGTCCCTAACCCTCAAGGGGCGTACAATCTAAGGTCCCTAACTCACATTCATACATACACATACTATTGACAATTTAAACAGGATACAATTAACCTACCTGCATGTCTTTGGAGTGTGGGAGGAAACCAGAGTACCCGGAGGAAACCCACGCAGGCACAGGGAGAACATGCAATCTCCAGGCAGGTGATGCCGTGGTTGGGATTCGAACCAACGACCCTAGGTACTGCCAGTCATGTCCCCCACTATAGGGCGGGACATGGACTGAGAAGAATGAATTGTGTAGTAGTTGTTGACTGAAGTCATATCTGAGGGTTTTAAGAAAGGGTGCGACTTCTGGGGTCGAGAGACCACCGTGCCCAATTTTTGTGGACCTTTGGAATCATCAGGTGAGCTTTGGAGAACATGAATTCCATTAGATACTGCTCATTCAGGAGAGAGATCACCGTTGGGATGGTGGGTGGGGAGGGTTGCTTCCAGTTGCGGGCTATGGATAATCTGGTAGCTATGAAAATATGGCTGATCAGGGAGTGTGCTGGTATGGGCCACTCATTGAGTATTACTCCCAAAAGGGCTGTTTGTGGCTTTAATTTGCTACTCTGGCCCCCGTCGCTGTAGATTTACTGTAACAGGTCAGCAGCTACAGGCTTTGCAACAAAAATAAACTTTGCAAGTCTGTTTCTGGGTCTGAGGCACGCATGCGCACCCACTGCTGGCTCGCGCTGAAGTTGAACGCATCACGATTTTGTGTCCAATCACAGCACAGAGTCCTGTGTTTACAAACAACACAGGACTCTGTACACTATATTAGTCAAACCAGCACACATTACACAATGTTAAACAATTAACCCTTTGATTGCCCCTAGATGTTAACCCCTTCCCAGCCAGTGTCATTAGTACAATGATACTCTATAGTATTAGCACTGATTGCTGTATTAGTGTCACTATTGATGTAAGTCAGTTAGTGTACCTCCCAGCCAGCTTCAGGTAGTACCAGATTGCCCTCCACACTATCACAATCCCATTATAAGTTGCTGCTCACCGCCATTACCAGTATACTGTCCTAGCTGCTTAAATTCCAGTATATATACCATAGTTTGTAGACGCCATAACTTTTGCACAAACCAATTAATATACTCGTATTTAGATTTTTTTTCTTTTACCAAAGACGTAGCAGAATACACTTTGGTCTAAATTCATGAAGAAACATTATTTTTTATTGGATATTTTTTATGTCAGAAAGTAGTAAATATTGTTTTTTTTCCCCAAATGTTTGGTCTTTTTTCGTTTATATAATAAATCACCCAGTGGTGATCAAATACCACTGCTCTATTTGTGTGAAAAAAAACATATACATTTCATTTGGGTTGCATGATCTAGCAATTGCCAGCTAAAGTAGCACAGTGCTCAATAGCAAAAAATGGCCTGGTCACGAAGGGGATAAAACCTTCCAGAGGTCATGTGGTTAAGTATAAGCATGCTATGGTTACAGGGAACTTCCTTCTCTGAATGCTGCAGATAGTGAGCAGGGGCAGAGAGCACTTATCTTGACCTCACCTAATGCCTCTGGTTTCATCACTGCTAGAATGTACAAAGTTTTTGCCATTCATCCTTAGGGCTCATGTACACTGCAACTGATAAACTGACGTTCAGGAGCTGTTCAGGGCTTTTTCAGCAGCCCCTGAACTCTCCCTAATGGTTTCCTATGTGTCCATGTACACATAGTCGTTTACAGGCAGTTGAGTTTACAGTCGTTTTTTTGAACGCACCAAACTTGCGTTCAGGAGTAGATTTTATCGGCGTTTCAAAGCCAAACATGTATAAACGCTTGTAAACGCTGTTAACTGCATTTATAAGCGTTTGCGTTTAGAAGCGCTTTTTAACTGTTCCATGTCCAGATGCTGTCCAGAGCCTTTTTTCATCATCAGAAATGCATGCAAAGCGTTTTCCATGTATTCAAATGGACCCGGTACTCCAGCACAGTCAGTTCCAGGTTTTGCGTGAAGGAAAAAATGGTAGAACGTGCCACATTATGCTCATGATGGGATCCATAGTGAATACAACCAGAAAAAGACAGGTCATCTCATCACATACTGCTCTCTATTCCTCTCAAAATGTCTGAAATAGTTAATTTTTTACTATTTTTCAGTGCATTCTGGGAAGGTCTCCTGAGGTTATCTTTTATAAACGCTTCAAATTGCAAACGCACATAAACGCAGTATGCAAACGTGGCTAAACTGATGTTTTTTAACCTACTTTTTCCGTCAGTTTCCATCGCTCAGAAAAGTTTTCCAAAAGCCCCGTGTACATGAGCCCGTAACCCACAATCCAACTCAGAGTTCAAGCTTGAAAGTCACTGACCAATCTAGGGACAGCTTTGTCATATTGGATAATTCACTGGCAGCCACAGAGTTAAATCCCCATCTACACCATGCCTACTATCAGTCTAAAGAAAGCTCTGTAATATTTACCTGTTCTTCTAAAATTGCTGCTGGTGGCTAGTCACGTGATCAAATTCCTAGGCATTCAATCTTATTTCCATAAGTAGAGTCACCTACTTTTTTTTCTGCTTTAATCCCAGAGAAAAAAACAATATCAGTATGCCATCCATATGTCGAGGCTCTTCCTGCAGACAGATTTTGAGGGTCCTCTTTCATTTCCGTGTTGACAAAATAAAAGATTTTTAATGCAAACCATAATAATTATGAAAGTAGTGACAAGCTATGTTCTTCTTGAAGTCAGAAATTCCCAGATGTAAACATATTTCTCTTCTTAGATGTTAAAAGGAAGGTCCAGAGAAGATTACTTTTGAGGATATCCTCTAGTCTCTAGTGAAGTAAAGTGGTTTAGCTACGATTCTTTATTTCTTGAATTATTGTAAATTACATCACCCTAACCACATGTGTTGACTCAGTGCAGATATATCATTAAATTCACTTTATACTGGTACTTATGTGACAGGAAAAGGAAATCTCCCCAACAAGGACAGAAACATCAGGCAAAACCTGATAGAGGTTCTAACCATTCTCTACTCTGTCCAATAAAGTTTTGGGTGATCTTTTGTATTAAACTGTGGACAGTAAATACATTTGCACTCAATCCTCTGATTTTACTTGGAGTAGTAGTGCTATGCTGACTTTTTTGTTATGGTCGGCTGTAACTGCAAATGCTGTGTGCAATAACTAAAAGCAAGTCATATACATACACACAATCCACAGGTAGTCATGCATACAGGTACTATTAATAAGCATGTACACCATTACATATTCTACGCATGTGAAAGACCTTCTACCAAATGAATACCTGCCCTGGCACATCATAGCTTTCACTCGGCACTCCAAGAAATAACAGAATCCAACTGCAATATTCTTGCACTGTTAAAACCTCCACTTTTATTATCACACGACACACTGGAGGATATATATTATAGTCATCACAATCTGCATAATAACACACACCAATAATAATGTGAGCATTACAGCATGAAATAGACACATCCAGGGGCGGACTGACAACTCATGGGGCCCCCGGGCAATAGGGGATCATGGGGCCCCTGTGTCCTTGCCCAAACTCAAAAAAGCCTATGAAAAAGGTACCAGGGGCATCTCATGGGGCCCCCTACTGACCCGGGGCCCTCGGTCAGAGCCTGAGTTTCCAAATGGTCAGTCCGCCCCTGGACACATCATTTGACAGCAGGGGCGGACTGACCATTTGGAAACTCGGGCACGGGGTCAGTAGGGGGCCCCATGAGATGCCCCTGGTACCTTTTTCATAGGCTTTTTTGAGTTTGGGCAAGGACACAGGGGCCCCATGATCCCCTATTGCCCGGGGGCCCCATGAGTTGTCAGCCCACCCCTGTTTGACAGCGTCACAGCAGAATGTGGAAGTGGGAAGGAACAAATCCCATTGGAAACATACTGTCCAGGGGGGTCATGGGGAAGCCGTAAGCACAACCGATTGATTCTGCCATATAGCTTGGCAAGAATCCCAGCGTCAGAGTGTCCTCTGGCAACCAGGGGGCTTCCTAATCGATCCCGCTTTTACTCCCAACTTTTAAACCATTTTTCTGGCAGCTTTCCAATAGTGGGTGGGCACCATAGGAGGAGCTAGCAGAAAGGTTCCGCGAGGATAACAGAGTCACGCTCAACCACCATATTGATTCCATATCATTATCTGAAAAGTCACACTTTTGCTTCAGTTCAGCTTCCTATCTACCTTAAACTTCTTCTCAGCTACCCTAGACTGAGAATTTCTAGATTTCTAGCTTCTCAAGCAAGTAGATGTCTTTAAACAGGTTTTTATCTTCTAATGTGAGGTTACTAGATGTCATAAACACTTTCCATTCCACAAACAAGTTCTTATCTTACTCTAAGCAGAATATCTTGTGACTCTGTTCCTATGCTTAAATAAATGACATCAGTCACCTCTCATGCTCCTGGCATTTGGGCAACAATGCTTTATTGTAAAAATTACCTAATAAACAAAGAGTCCAAGGCCAACACATTTCATAGGCATTACATCAGCTAACACAATTTTTGAAAGGGAGGAATTGAGGCAGAGGTATAATGCAATAGTGTGCAAAAGTTTTAGGCACTTGTGGCAAGAACAATTGAACACTATCCGATTATACTTTTTTTTTAAATTTGCATTAACATCCAATTGTTTAGGATAGGCTTTTGGGGTGTTCCCCCTTCTTTAAGGTCCATGCAGTACTCTTGAAGAAGAGGAAACATTCTGAAAACCTTTTCTGAAAATATATCAGACAGTGCTCAATTTTTTCTTTGTTGCAAGTGCACTAATATGTCTACACCTCAGGCACTTGTGAAAATGCTGTATAAATGCATAGTTTGTAATGATCACAACCTAGAAAGTGCATGAATACAAAAAAAAAGCTTAAATCAAATTAATGTTTGTCGTCTCCACCCTTTGCTTTAAAACAACATTAATTCCCCTAGGTACGTGGTTTAAAGCTAAGTTTATACTTAAAGCAGAGTTCCACTCACACAGTAAAAAAATAAGTCAGCAGCTACAAAAACTGTAGCTGATGACTTTTAACCACTTCCCGTCCGGCCGCTGTTTATAAACGTCAGGATGGGACACCTACAGGAGCGGGTTGCCGTCTCTAAACGGCACCTTGTATCTGAGGCTCGTGCGCGGCTCCTAGAGCGCGCACCCGCGAGCCCGATGATCGCCGAGTCCGACGGACACGGTGGATTACGTGACATGGTATGGGACCAACGAAATCGGTCCCATACCATGTGATCAGCTGTGTCCAATAAGGACACAGCTTAAGTGTAAACAAAAGCCGCATGGTGCGGCTTCCGCCCCCTTCTTCTCTCACGGAGTTGTCTGTGAGAGGAGAAACAGCGAAGAAAAGGGTTGTAGCTAACTGCCCTCCACCTCAGTGACACCTGATCGCCCCTAAAGTGTCCCTGATCGCCCCTAAAGTGTCCCTGATCGCCCCTAAAGTGTCCCTGATCGCCCCTAAAGTGTCCCTGATCGCCCCTAAAGTGTCCCTGATCGCCCCTAAAGTGTCCCTGATCGCCCCTAAAGTGTCCCTGATCGCCCCTGATCGCCCCTAAAGTGGCCCTGATCGCCCCAACAAGTGGCCCTGATTGCCCCAACAAGTGGCCCTGATTGCCCCAACAAGTGGCCCTGATTGCCCCAACAAGTGGCCCTGATTGCCCCAACAAGTGGCCCTGATTGCCCCAACAAGTGGCCCTGATCGCCCCAACAAGTGGCCCTGATCTCCCCCACAAGTGGCCCTGATCTCCCCCACAAGTGGCCCTGATTTCCCCCACAAGTGGCCCTGATTGCCCACAAGTGGCCCTGATTGCCCACAAGTGGCCCTGATTGCCCACAAGTGGCCCTGATTGCCCACAAGTGGCCCTGATTGCCCACAAGTGGCCCTGATCGCCCAACAAGTGGCCCAGCAGTGGCCCTGATTGTCAGTGTCCCTGATCACCACATAGTGGCCCAGCAGTGTCCCTGATCGCCACAGTGTCCCTGATCGCCGCAGTGGCCAAGCAGTGTCCCTGATCGTCACACAAGTGGCCCAGCAGTATCGCCGCAGTGGCCAAGCAGTGTCCCTGATTGCCACACAAGTGGCCCAGAAGTGTCCCTGATTGCCGCAGTGGCCCAGCAGTGTCCCTGATCACCGCAGTGTCCCTAATTGCCGCACAAGTGGTCCAGCAGTGTCCCTGATCGCCGCAGTGGCCCAGCAGTGTCCCTGATCACCGCAGTGTCCCTGATTGCCGCACAAGTGGTCCAGCAGTGTTCCTGATCGCCACAGTGTCCCTGATTGCCGCACAAGTGGTCCAGCAGTGTCCCTAATTGCCGTAGTGTCCCTGATTGCCGCAGTGGCCCAGCAGTGTCCCTGATCGCCACACAAGTGGCCCAGCAGTGTCCCTGATCGCCGCACAAGTAACCCAGCATTGTCCCCGATTGCCGCACAAGTGGTCCAGCAGTGTCCCTGATCACCGCAGTGGCCCAGCAGTGTCCCTGATCACCGCAGTGTCCCTGATTGCCGCACAAGTGGTCCAGCAGTGTCCCTGATCGCCGCAGTGGCCCTGATTGCCGCAGTGTCCCTGAACACCACACAAGTGGCCCAGCAGTTTTCCTGATCACCACACAAGTGGCCCAGCAGTGTCCCTGATCCCCACATTGGCCCAGCAGTGTTCCTGATCACCACACAAGTGGCCCAGCAGTGTCCCTGATCGCCGGATAAGTGGTCCAGCAGTGCCCCTGATCACCGAAGTGTCCCTGATCACCGCAGTAGTCCAGCAGTGTTTCTGATTGCCACACAAGTGGCCCAGCAGTGTCCTGATCATCGCAGTGGCCCAGCAGTGGCCCTGATCGCCGCAGAAGTGGTCCAGCAGTGTCCCTGATCGCCGCAGTGTCCCAGCAGTGTCCCTGATCACCGCAGTGTCCCCGATTGCTGCACAAGTGGTCCAGCAGTGTCCCTGATCACCGCAGTGTCCCTGATTGCCGCAGTGGCCCAGATCACCACACAAGTGTCCCAGCAGTGTCCCTGATCACCACACAAGTGGCCAGCAGTGTCCCTGATCGCCGGACAAGTGGTCCAGCAGTGCCCCTGATCACCGCAGTGGCCCAGCAGTGTCCATGGTCGCCGCACAAGTGGTCCAGCAGTGTCCCTGATTGCCACAGTGTCCCTGATCGCCACACAAGTGGCCCAGCAGTGTCCCTGATCACCGCAGTGGCCCAGCAGTGTCCCTGATCACCTTACAGTGTGCCTGTTCATAATGTGTCCCTGATCTCTGCCACACCAGTGGATCCTGTTCACTGCCATCGTCTGTGAGGAGAGAGATCCAGTACAGCTAACTGTGAGTAATTTTCAGCCTTTGCACAGAGTTTACACACACTCACAAAACATTGCCAGCCACCTCACTGTATCTCTGATTTTTGCCCAACAGTGACTAGTGTGAACCAACTGCAGCCAGATATCTGTCCCTCACTGCAACACCATCCTGATCACTGCCATACTAGTGGGTCCTGATCAGTGTCAAAAATATGGCCAAAAGATCATATACAAGCGAGGAGGCATTTCAAATTCTGAGTATGACAGATGAGAGTGACGGAGAACTTAAAACATACCTTGGGGTGTTTGCTTTCCAAAATGGGGTCTTTTTATGGATAATTCCATTGTCCTGATGCTCCAGGACCTCCAAAACAGCAATAGGTAGTTAAGAAATTAGATGTGCGATCTTTGCCCTTAGAACGCTAACAGGTGCTTATTGGATGTGGAACCCCTCTATGTGGCCAGACTGTGAAAAAGTCTCACACATTTGGTATCGCCATATTCAGGAAGAGTTAGAGAATGTGTTTTGGGGTGTAATTTTAAGTATGCCTATGCAGTGTATTAGAAATATCTCATAGATTGACAACTTTGTGTAGAAAAAAATACATTTTCATTTTCTTTTCGCATTTTCCAAAAACGTGGCAAAAAATGAAGTCTTCAGAGGACTCCCCATGCCTCTTAAAACATACCTTGAGGTGTTTTCTTTCGAAAATGGGGTCATTTTGTGGGTAATTCAATTGTCCTGGTGCTCCAGGACCTCCAAAACTGTGATAGACAGTCAAGAAATTAGATGTGTAATTTTTGCCCCTAGAACGCCTTGGGGTGCTTATTGGATGTGGGGCCCTTCTATGTGGTTAGGCTGTGAAAAAGTTTTACACATGTGGTATCGCCATACTCAGGATGAGTAGCAGAATGTGTTTTGGGGTGTAATTGCAAGTATGCCTATGCCGTGTGAGAGAAAGAACTTGTTAAATGACAACTTTGTGGGAAAAAAAAAAAAGAATTTTTTTTACTTTCATCATTTCCTTAAAAAAGTGGCAAAAAATGACAACTTCAAAAAACTCCCCATGCCTCTCATTAAATACCTCAGACTGTCTACTTTCCAAAAAGGGGTCGTTTGGGGGGTATTTGTACTGTCCTGGCATTTTAGGGCCCCAAGAAATTATATAGGTAGTCCGTGCATCAGGAATGATACATTTTCAAATATATCAAATATATATACTGTGGACTCTATAACTTTCACAAAGACTAAATAATACACACTGATTTGGGTTATGTCTACCAACAAAATGTAGCACAATGGATTTTGGCCTAAATTTATGAAGAAAGTATATTTATTTGCAAAATTTAGTATCAAATACTAAGAAAAACATGTTTTTTTTCAAAATTTTCAGTCTTTTTTCATTTTTCTAGCAAAAAATAAAAACCCCAGTGATGATTAAATACCACCAAATTAAAGCTCTATTTGTTTGAAAAAAATGATAATTTCATTTAGATACAGTGTTGTATGCCTGAGTAATTGTCATTCACAATGTGAGAGCGCCGAAAGCTGAAAATTGGCCTGGACAGGAAGGGGGTAAAAGTGTCCGGACAGGAAGTGGTTAAAAAACATCCACTCACCTGTTCCAAGATCCCGTGGTGTGTCCCCACAGCCCGTTTCACTGGCCATCCTGTGTTCCAGGCGTCGGAATCTTCAGTGTGGGCACCCGGCTGTGACAGCTTGCGGCTTCACAGCTGGGTGCCCACTGCGCATGCGCGAGTAGCGCTGCGCTGCCTGAATGGCCCTGTAGTCTTCTGGAAACTGTCACATGTCCCAGAAGACTACGGGGAGGGTAGGAGGACAACCAGGGGTGGACTGACAACTCATGGGGCCCCCGGGCAATAGGGGATCATGGGGCCCCTGTGTCCTTGCCCAAACTCAAAAAAGCCTATGAAAAAGGTACCAGGGGCATCTCATGGGGCCCCCTACTGACCCCGGGCCCTCGGGCAGTGCCCGAGTTTCCAAATGGTCAGTCCGCCCCTGAGGACAACTTCCACTTCCGATCCCCTAGGCGACCGCAGCTACCTGGGAGCAGGTACCTGTCAATTTTGGGTACCCCCTCCCTCTTGCTCCCCAAAGGTGCCAATCCTTAATGGGGAACGGGGGACCAATCTTTAAAGCGGAACTTCCCCTTTTGGGTGGAACTCCGCTTTAAAAAATTTACACAGCCAATAGTGCTTACTAACTTATCAATATGTGCAAATAAAACATACAACATAAATGTGCCCAGAAAAAAAACTCCTTAATCATATATAAGTGAAGAGTCCAAAATATTGTGCATTTTACAAATTCCAACCATAATTATATGTAAAAAGTGTCTTTAAAAGGTGAAAAAAGGTGCCAAGCAGGAGATCCAACCAGGTCTTTGGATTACCACAAAGCGCAATACGACTTTCCTTGTCGTATAACAAGGGGGTCAATGCGCTTTGGGGAGTGCGGAGTGTTCACATTCTTATGTGGTGGAATAGAAACTGGTAGCATCGGTAGATAAAACACTTCTTTTTTTTACCTTTTAGGGACACTTTTTCCATTTAATTATAGCTGAGATTTGTGGTATACACAATACTTTGGACTTTGCACTTATATGTAATTAAGGAGTTTTCTGGGGGGCACATTTATGCTATGTTTTACTTGCATATATTGATTATAAGTTAGCAAGTGCTATTGTCTGTATACATTTATTAAGATCTTTAAGATAAGAAATAGCTGCTGCATTTATCTGATTGTAAAATGCTATTTGAAGCGGGTGGTTATGGTATATAACTTTAGACTTGCAATGAAATTGTTGAGCCTCTGAAAAATGATCCACATTCAGATCACTTTTTAGAGGCTTGTGACAGGCAATGTAATGCTTCCTGACCACCGTTTTATCCACATAGTTGCCATACCGTTGCATGCAGGTTTTGTGCCTTATGCAGTGATTGACCATGCAATTGAATGGGCCTTGTTCGGTGGACTCACTTCCCACTGAATGCGATAGGTGCAATAGCTTTTGTGGCAGGCATGAAGCAAAGCGTGTGAACATTCCTGCCCACCATTTTATGTTACCACTTTTAAATCTTTACTTTAAATCTGAAGAATGCATCGCTATATGATAGGGTTCCTGTGATCCATCAGTACTAAACATACAGTATATAATATGTAACTCCCCCAACACAACACTAGACTCAGGAAGTAAACAATCCCAGAGGGGAAGATGGGGACCAGGGCCAAAAAATGCACAAAAGTATAATGCATAAGGGGGGGTAATATCACCATGTATAATACATAAGGGGGATATGATCTCCATGTATAATACATAAGGGGGGGTATGATCTCCATGTATAATACATAAGGGGGATATGATCACCATGTATAATACATAAGGGGGGATATGATCTCCATGTATAATACATAAGGGGGATATGATCACCATGTATAATACATAAGGGGGGATATGATCACCATGTATAATACATAAGGGGGGGTATGATCTCCATGTATAATACATAAGGGGGGATATGATCTCCATGTATAATACATAAGGGGGGATATGATCTCCATGTATAATACATAAGGGGGATATGATCTCCATGTATAATACATATGGGGGGATACGATCTCCATGTATAATACATGAGGGGGGATATGATCACCATGTATAATACATAAGGGGGGATATGACCTCCATGTATAATACATAAGGGGGAGGGGTATGATCTCCATGTATAATACATAAGGGGGGGATATGATCTCCATGTATAATACATAAGGGGGGGATATGATCTCCATGTATAATACATAAGGGGGGATATGATCTCCATGTATAATACATAAGGGGGGATATGATCTCCATGTATAATACATAAGGGGGGATATGATCTCCATGTATAATACATAAGGGGGATATGATCTCCATGTATAATACATAAGGGGAGATATGATCTCCATGTATAATACATAAGGGGGGATATGATCTCCATGTATAATACATAAGGGGGGATATGATCTCCATGTATAATACATAAGGGGGAGGGGTATGATCTCCATGTATAATACATAAGGGGGATATGATCTCCATGTATAATACATAAGGGGGGGTAATATCACCATGTATAATACATAAGGGGGGGTAATATCACCATGTATAATACATAAGGGGGGATATGATCTCAATGTATAATACATAAGGGGGGGATATGATCACCATGTATAATACATAAGGGGGGATATGATCTCCATGTATAATACATAAGGGGGGATATAATCTCCATGTATAATACATAAGGGGGGATATAATCTCCATGTATAATACATAAGGGGGATATGATCTCCATGTATAATACATAAGGGGGGGTAATATCACCATGTATAATACATAAGGGGGATATGATCTCCATGTATAATACATAAGGGGGGATATGATCTCCATGTATAATACATAAGGGGGATATGATCTCCATGTATAATACATAAGGGGGGATATGATCTCCATGTATAATACATAAGGGGGGATATGATCTCCATGTATAATACATAAGGGGGATATGATCTCCATGTATAATACATAAGGGGGAGGGGTATGATCTCCATGTATAATACATAAGGGGGATATGATCTCCATGTATAATACATAAGGGGGGGTAATATCACCATGTATAATACATAAGGGGGGATATGATCTCAATGTATAATACATAAGGGGGGGTAATATCACCATGTATAATACATAAGGGGGGATATGATCTCCATGTATAATACATAAGGGGGGATATGATCTCCATGTATAATACATAAGGGGGGATATAATCTCCATGTATAATACATAAGGGGGGATATAATCTCCATGTATAATACATAAGGGGGGATATAATCTCCATGTATAATACATAAGGGGGGATATGATCTCCATGTATAATACATAAGGGGGGGGGGGGTAATATCACCATGTATAATACATAAGGGGGGATATGATCACCATGTATAATACATAAGGGGGGATATGATCTCCATGTATAAATACATAGGGGGGGATATGATCTCCATGTATAATACATAAGGGGGGATATGATCTCCATGTATAATACATAAGAGGGGATATGATCTCCATGTATAATACATAAGGGGGGATATGATCTCCACGTATTATACATAAGGGGGGATATGATCTCCACGTATAATACATAAGGGGGATATGATCTCCATGTATAATACATAAGGGGGGATATTATCTCCATGTATAATATATAAGGGGGGATATGATCACCATGTATAATACATAAGGGGGGATATGATCAACATATATAAATACATCAGTGGTTCATATAGTGAACTTGGTGTAGAGCTATTCAACCTGAGGTCATCACAGAGGACAAGGGGGCGCTCTTTACATCTGGAGGAAAAGAAATGTAATCTCCAAACACAGAAAGGTTTCTTCACAGTAAGAGCTGTGAAAATGTGGAATAGACTCCCTCAAGAGTTGGTTCTGGCCAGCTTAGTGGATTGCTTTAAAAAAGTCCTGGATTCTTTGTTAGATACACAGAATATAACTGGATATAACATTTATAGGTAATGTTGATCCAGGGAATATTGCCGCTCGGGGGATCAGGAAGAAATTTTTTCCCTGTAGGAGCAAATTGGATCATGCTTTTCTGGGCTTTTTGGCCTTCCTCTGGATCAACTGTGGTTATAGGATTATAACTTTTTTTTAATGGTTGAACTGAATGGGCTTTTGTCTTTTTTCAGCCAGACTATGTAACTATTATGAAATATCTGAAAACTAAGCCCTCCAGGCTTCAATCTTCACCTAGTATTTCTCCTCATTTTTTGACTTGTCGATGAAGTCACTACCGTGTATTCTCACTGGAGCTTCTGCCGCGGCATGGTTCTCTCAATGGATAGCATTCCATCGATTGAGAGTGCAATGTGCATGTGCTGGGGACATCACTAGCGCTGGTAAAGTAAAAATATCCTAAACAATCCATGTTTAGGAGTTATTTTCTGTACCTACAGGTAAGCCTTATTATAGGCTTACCTGTAGGTAACAGCTAAAAAAAAACAACTTTACTACCACTTTAAAGAATCAGATTTTTCAAGTATAGAGATTTGTTTTTCTTTTTTTCCTTTCAATAAATTTTTATTGAATAGTTTTACATTTAGAAGATAAAAATGCATCCGCTAACATGTGTACAAATAAAGAATTAACAATAAACGGTAACAGTCAATGGCGGTCATGCACTGAAAAAACATATCAATAAATGGAGACAAGTAATTTACATGTCAAAAGAGAGAAAACAAAAACATCAACCATATCAAGTCAATAAGTCAGCCTTAGGGCGAGAGAGGAGCTATACGCCCCTTGCCGGAGAGTTGACAACTGCAAAAAAGATAATGACATTTGAAATGCACAAATATATAAAGTCGAACCAAAAAATATGGATCTTATTTTAAGTCATCCCTGTGGAAGTACCAGTGAAATAGAAGAAGAAAAAGGGGGGGGGGAGGTGTGTGGGGGGAAGACATGAAAAGATCGAAAGGAAAACGTCAAGAGCGCCTGATTCTAGATTATAGGGCCTCCAAGATTATAGCGAAATTATATTATCTATTGATATAGCAGGATGGGCATGTTGAATCCATGGAGTCCATGTTTTAAGTAATCTCTCGTGGGTATCTGATAGGATGCTAGAAAGTTTTTCATTAACCAGGAAAAAAATCTAGGCAATGATGGACTTCCTTGAAGGATATGAACTGATGTTTCCAGGCTTTTGCTATGGTTTGTTTAGTCGCCAATAATGCGTATATAGCCAAATTAAATTGGTGTTTCGAAAGGCCTTGGGATTTTAAGTGGAGAAGGACATGCCAAGGGTCTCTATGGAAAGGCCAAGTTAATAATGAGTGCAAACGTTTAAGGACCTTTGACCAGAAATAAGAGAAAATATTTTTTTATTTTTTTATAACTCTGAACGGAATTTGAAGTGTCACCATGTCAATACTGTTCACTGATATGTTGTGCCATCCTGTATGCTGCAGAAAAGTGCAGATGTGAAAGGGCCACATGGAAAGCAATTGTCTTTCTATGTGCCCTAGCCGTAACCTGTGCTTTATGCAGTGTGAAAAAGCAAAGGTCATGCTAGATAGCAGGGGCGGACTGACAACTCATGGGGCCCCCGGGCAATAGGGGATCATGGGGCCCCTGTGTCCTTGCCCAAACTCAAAAAAGCCTATGAAAAAGGTACCAGGGGCATCTCATGGGGCCCCCTACTGACCCCGGGCCTTCAGGCAGTGCCCGAGTTTCCAAATGGTCAGTCCGCCCCTGCCTGATAGTATGAATGAGCTCTTAACAAGGTTTTGGGCTTGTTGCAGCAACTGATCCTGTATGCTTCTTACAACAAAGTACCTATCAGAATACTTAAATTTTCTTTTGCCCACAGCAGTTCCCTCAAGCCCCATATAAACCCATACACCTGCTGGAAAGTGATTTATAACCAATGCTTAATATAATCAAAGGTTTTGCTGCTCATGTTAGAAAAAAACAGAAGCAAGCATTGCCTTATATTTTGCAGGTTTGTGGAGTATTTAAATACTAACCCAAGGTCTCCGCTAAAGCACGAGAGAGAGTTTGAGCCTCTGCTAAGATTTCTAGCCTTTGTTAAAAAACTAAGAGGATGTTTATATGGATTTCAGGAAAAATGAATGTTTATATACCATACATAAAAAGATACTTTGCTTTTGCATGTTTTTTTTTACTTTTTTATTTTAACTGGGAGAGACAGTTGCTTAGCAGACAGGCAGACGGGGCATGCTGATTTTTATATACCAATTTCAGTTTCATTGTGTTTGTTTAGTTCCAAGCAGAATGAATGTAACACAAAACCTTGCTCAGGGGTGATGTTAAGAAAGGGGAAAAAAAGGGTTTGGAGTCTGTTAATGACATAAGTCACATAACTGATTGTTCTTTCACTCAAACAGTTTACATAAGCCGCCTGTGCCTAAGGTTCCGACAAAGAAAGGCAGATTTCTCATTAAGTCGCCGCTGTCTGTATTAGAGGAGCCATCAATTTATACAGACCAGGAGATTATTAATGGAGTCAGTGCGGAGCGTTATGGGGCCACCAAAGGGTGGTCTACGTAGCCGGGTGGTCTCTTGAGTCAAGGCTCTGCTTGTATACATGTATGTTTAAACATACACTGACAGACCGTTAACACCTATAATCTTGTAAATATTTACCATTCTCAAGATGATGTATAAAAGTGAGTAAGCAGTGCTTTTGTAAGCGCTGTTCTTGACTCCATTAATAGCTAATTGAGACATTATTGCCTCATCAAAAGAAGATCTATCAGCCCCTTTCCCTGTCTCTCCAGTCTGAATTATTTCAGAGCTAGACCACTGTCTCCTCTCAAAATTAGTGATGACCAAGCTTTTAGAAGCATTGCATGAATTTTTTGTTACATCATGTTTATAGTGGAAGTTGCTTTCTTTCTTTAGAAGGAAGAAATGAAAAAACCTGAAACTTGGTCATCATGTTGCTTCTGCCAGGTTCAAGCTGTGTGATTCCAGTATCCCTCTGTACAGACATTTGTTCTCTTTAACAAGCAGTACAGACAGTTTTGCCTTACAGGGATGAAATTTGTAGTAAAACTGGCTGTTAAATACACATTCTTAGGTAAGGTGTTCATACTGTGTACTCTTCTTTAGAATATAAATACCATCTCCAATAATGGTGTTTCTATTTTTAAGGGGAACAAATGGAATAGAACATTCAATAAATAGGCAAGATTTCACATCATTAGTTCCTACACCCTTCCACATATTAAAATGCCCTTTTTTGGTAGAATATTCAACTAGGTGGTATGACACCATCATTTGGCTTTGTAATGTCTATGACAGCTGAATGAAGATGTTAAAACAGGTAGAAATTATGGAGACATATCTCATCATTAAAGTACTTGAAAATATAAAAGGCTAAAGTGTACTTCAACTTGAACCTTGAAAAGCTGAAATGTTACTATCTTAATTGTACAGTAGAAGACACAGGACTTATATTCATATGGGTTATATGCAGTTGCCTTCAGGCGGTTGGACTCTGGAAACAAAAAATTCTAAGGACACCAGAGAACACACCATATAGTGATGGACCTGTTTGTCTCTGAAGAAGTGTTTTTCATTTTTAAACCATTATTTTTTTTATCTGATGCTTTTATCAAGATCTGACTGCTTACTGCCTTGGGTTATTTAGCAATTTCTGGATTCAATAATTCTTGGTGTTTATTTTCAGGACCATATCTAGATCCCATAGTGTAGGGCAGACTGCATTGTTCCTAATTTTCTCCCAATGATTCTTTTGATAGTTACTGACCTTGGAACGCAGTGCAACATGCGTAGTTAGCTGCAGGGTGCTATATATAAAGGTCCAGAGCCATGGTCCATTTCTTTGGTTCCCAGGCCCTGAAGACCTCTTTGGGGAATGCAAATAAAACTTTCTAGGGCCACCCAGAGAATACACCATGTAATTCCACCCAGTGCGCAAGACTCCAGTTTTTTTTATACTGTCCTCAGATGATTAACCTGTTCACCTTTGAATAAGAATGTTTTTCCTTTTTAAATCATTTTTATTTCTCTGACACTTCTATCAATATTCAACTGCTTACTGCCTTGGGTTATGTGGCATTTCTTGGATCTGGTAATCCTTGGTGTTTATTTTGAGGACTGCACCTGGATTCCATTGTGTAGGGCCAGACTGCAGTATTTGCTTCGGGCACTGGATCCTTTGTTAGTCGCTCACCTTGGAGCATAGTGAAACATGTATAGTGAGCTGCAAGGTGCTATAAAAGTCCAGGGCTATGGTCCATTTCTTTGGTTCCCAGGCCCTGAAGACCTCCTCAGGAATGTCTCCTGTGGGTGAAGCCTTGACCCTTGGTAGGCCCAGCACCTTGGATAAAGCAAGGCAAGGTTTTCCTGTTCTATTTGCGGTGTATCGCTCATTATGTGGTTCTATAGGAAGAAGAATGGGGGGGGGGGGCACTTTATCGTGGTAACCCCTGCCATTTAGTCACAAAATTTTATCGAGCAATTTAAAATTGGCATTTTTTCTTCCTATCCAGACTTAGTCTTAGGAGGATGAGGTAACTGTGATGCCTTCTCACCTCCTTTTTCCACTGAGAAGGCACACAGCATATTGCTGCAGTTCTGTTGCTATTTTCTATAGAGACACACTCACAGAAATCTGTGCAGCGGCTGGGTTATAGTGACTTACATATCTGGACAATCAAAACCCAATCCATTCTGACCTCCATTTCGTGAGCTCCTCACTTAGCACTGGGGGAGCAAGGGAGCTGGGACAAGTGGTCCAAATAGCATACATTCCACATCCTTCCTTGGAGTTGGATGTTTTTCTCACATGCCTGGGAAGGTGGTGTCCATAGATATAACCATTACAGGGTGGGGCAGAGTTTAAGATTCTCCAACTGTTCAGGTGTCCTAGTCTCCACAGGAGTTGAAACCTCCTATCAACATTCTGGAGCTGAGAGTCATCAGATTTTCTCTTCAACGCTGGACCTCTCTTCTGCAAGTTTTCTGAGTCAGTGTACAGTCAGACAGTAACACAGCAGTGGCCTAAATAAACAATCAAAGGGGCACCAGAAGTCAGGCTGCCCTAAAATAATCAAGTCTGAAACTGATCAGAAAATTTACTTTCCAGCTCTCTCGGCCACCAACACCTAACCCCAGTGGAGTGGTTTTTGCACCTAGAGAACCTTCAGAATTTCTGTCAAAGGTGAGGAAACTAGATGTGAACATCCTAACATCCAAATTTGACAGCAAGTGGAAAAAGTATATAGCCTAGATCAGGTATCCTCTGGCTTTTGCAGTGGGTGCTCTGGTGATTTCATGGACTCAATTTAGGTTGGTTTATGCCTTCCCTCTGATGAGGATCCTTCCTAGACTGCTGTGCAGAATAGAGAAAGAAAGCATTCCAGTGATTCTCATTGCACCAAATTGGCCCAAAAGAATGTGTTACAATGACATACTCAGACTGCTGGAAGATGAGCTTTTGACCTCTTCCAAACAGACCAGCCCTACTGGCCCAGGCTAATATTAAATCTATCTTCTAAGTCCCTGGCTTTAACAGTGCTGCTGTTGAAACTCAAGTCCCAAAGGATGGGGTATTTATGACTCTGTTATTTCCACTTTTATTCAAAGCAAGAAAATCCAACTTCTAAAAGATATGCCATCGCATGTGGATGGCTTACTTTGTCTGGTACAAATACAGGAAGTTAAATTCAAGGGAATACTTTATCACCTGTATTTTGGACTTGCTTCAGTCTGGTCTTGACCAGTGTTTGGCCCTGAGTACCCTTAAGGGACAGGTTTCTGCTTTATCCATTTTATTTTAGAAACCTTTTGCCTCAAAATCACTAATTAGACCTTTCTTCATGGATTTAAATCCCCCACATTGACTTACTGTGCCTCTTTGTGATCTTAAAGTGGTTGTAAACCTCAGACACAAAATATGAACACAGCATATCCCTCTATAGTGTGAACTTGTTTCAGTTAAGAGGACTAAATGCCATTTTTGTCCCCTGCTGTGTTCCTCTGCCATCAGCATAAATCACTTCTGACAAGTTTTCTTAACACCAGAAGAAAAATTGTGACCCGGAATCGACCTCCAGCAGATTGATAGCCTCAGCTCTGTTCCTGTGAGCTGTGTGGATGGGGGGGGGGGGGGGTCACTTCCCTCCAAACAGCTCCCAGAGCTCTCCTAACTGAGCTCTAGAGAGTGTAACTTCAGCTCTCTACCCTCTTCTGAATTCTCAGACAAGCTTTATAAATTTAGCACTTTGAATTGATGCAGAGAAGAGATGACTGCAGATAGACAGGTACAACTTATGTAGGAGGATTTGTTTAATCTCTATGTATCACCTAAGGCCAGTCACTTCAATGAGTAAGGGCTTATAACCACTTTAACCTAGTGCTCTATATACTTCGGAGATCAACCTCCCTTTGAACCAATTAAATATACTTTGTTGAAAGACCTCACATGTAAGTTTGCCTTCTGGTAGCCATTACAACTGTTAAGTGTGTTTCTGAATTGACAGCTCTTTCCTCTAAACAGTCCTCTTTTTTTGCACAAGAACAAGGTTTTGAGACAAAAACCTTTCTTCCTACCCAAAGTGGTCTCTTCTTTTCACTTCAGTGAGGATATTGTTCTTCCTTCCCTCTCACACCCCAAAACATGACAAAGACATTGCCTTAGCCTGGATGTGGTCAGGGTCTACCTGGCAGCCACAGCCTCTGTTTACAAGAGTCTCTCTTTGTTTGCTCCTTTCTCTATCACAGCCTATTCCACCAATATTATTGGGCTTTTCAGCATCAAGGATCTGCCTTTCAGATTTGTAATGTTGCAGCAGCACAATTTTTCTAGCTGTTATCTGGGTGTTTTTGGTTTCTTTATCTCTTGTTTTTGTGAGGATCTTAGCTGTCTTGTTGTGTTTTGTTTTTGCCCACCTCCTAATCGCTTTATCTAGCACAAATCCCCACCCCCAATCCTAATTTTAAGCACAAGATCCCCCCCCCCCCTTCAAACCCCTTTAGCACAAATCCCCATCCTAGCACAAATGTACACTGTCCCCTCCAAAATCCCCCTCCTAGCACAAATCTCCTCCTCCCTCACACATACAAACCCTGCTTCTAGCACAAATTCCCTCCCCAAAACACAAATCCTCCCTGGATCCCTGGAAAAAGTACACAAATGCCCCCTCCAAAATTCCCCCTACTAGCACAACCCCCCTTCCAGCCATCTCCACTTCTAGCACAAGCTCCCACACAAAAATTGCTGATTCTAGCACAAATCCCCCCCCAAAAAAATCCCCTAAGTAGGAGGAAAGAACCAGGAGGAGATGCATGCTGTGCTCTCTCCCTCCTGTCCGTACTGTATACAGGAGTTAGGACAGAGCACTGTCAGATCAGACTGTACTGAGTTTGATTACTTACCCCATATCTCCTCCTAATTAGATCTGAATGTCAGGGCTCCTGGTATGACCAGAGGTATGTGAACTGACGCAGGGAAACGCAGGCTTCAGATATGTTATAAACAATATAATTTTTTAATACTAACAATACAAAATGCAGTACAATACTAAAACATAAACACAGTGCAAATGAACCAAACCACCCACAGATAACAATACATACAATGCAAGCGTAGTCAGGCAGGCCGGGACAATAACAATTGGGCAGGTAGGAACAGGAGGAGCAGGCAGAGAGTAGTCAGGTCACGAGCCGGGTACAGCAACGAACGGGCAGGTAGGTACAGGGGGTCAGGCAGAAAATGGTCGGGGTCACAAGCCAGGGATCAAACTGGAGAAGTCAGCAGAGGTCAGGATCAGGCTGGGTCGGCAACAAGTCAGTCAGACAGGAACAGGAATGCAGGTAACAAGATACAGGGGCCCATGGAAAAACACACACCAAGCCCCAGACTGCAGGTCTGGCCATCCCTTAAATACACCTCCGTAATCAGCTTTAGGTGTTTGGCTGACTGCAGGGTTGAGTCTCTGATTGCTGAGAGCACCCGCTGGCCAGCCCTGGTACTGCAGCCCACAAGGGAGGTGAGTTCCACCATTATTGGCAAGTCCATTCCTGACACTGTCTGTAAAGTAAAGACATGGTCAAAGGTGGACTAACCATTCGAGCACTCGGGCACTGCCCGAGGGCCCGGGGTCAGTAGGGGGCCCCATGAAATGCCCCTGGTACCTTTTTTATAGGCATTTTTGAGTGTGGGCAAGGACACAGGGGCCCCATGATCCCCTATTGCCCAGGGGCCCCATGAGTTGTCAGTCCGCCCCTGGATATGATTAATTACTCTAAAACAAGTATACACTGGGAGTATTTTTTTGTTCAACCAGCAAGTTGAATAAAAAAAAACCAGGGCAGATTCCCACATCCAGATAAGCAATGTGGATGCAGGGATCCCCCTGCGCTATTGTATTCTGACAGTGGGGACCCCCCAGCTGAATACACTGATCTGGGCCTCAGTCTTTGGCTGCAAGTTCTGATTGAATGCTGGTTTTCCAGCAGGACTGTTTGACGAAACCCAGTCTATTGATCTACTTATGTGAAACAGAGAAGGGTACACACACATGGAAATTCGGCCAGTTCCTGCTGAACCTGCTGAATTTCAGTACATGTATGCCCGACTTAACTCTCCAGCCCCCTCTTCATTGCAGAAGAATACCTCAGTTTGGGAGTTTTAAGAAAAGAGCCAGTAAAATGTAAGCAGCAATTTTTATATTTTTCATGTTATGATTTGTGAATCGGCATGTAACAATCTAAAGTAGATGTGATCCCAAATTTGCTGCAGAAGTGGGAATACTTTTTAAGGTTTTTGATTAGACTTACCTGGTTCCAGGTGCCTTGTAGAGTTTATTTCCTACTGCCTCTCTGTTGTTTCGGAGAATGTTCCTGGTAAAGTATTACAGTTCTTGTATGGTGGCACTGTCCAGTTATTTCCAATTTCTAGAGAACAGCTTCAGTATGTCCTACGTTTTATACCCTAATGTTAACAACCTGTGTCACAGATTGATCCCATACATTTTTATGGCTGCTTGGATTTATGTTGCTTCTCAATAGAAGAAACCTTTTCTGTCAATGCCTATTTAATTGGGTGAACGTTATTATTATAAGTGAAAAGATTATTGCCTTTCGGGAGGATAAAACAATGCCATTTGACAGGCAACCCTGGATTTGCAGCCTTAATAATAATGGCTTTCAAAACATGTTATACTTCTGTTAATTATATACACCTATTGTTGGATATTACTCCCTTTCTGAGTTGTAGAATAAAGCTTTCCTAAACTAGTTTTGTATGTATATTCATAAACCTTAACATGGCCTTATTTGTGCTTTTATTTACAGTTCTTGTTTTATTGAAGAAATATCTTTTGTCCATTGAACTTGCAATAGCTTTAACCCAACATCTATTAACATTGTATTCATAAACGTGCCCCTGCAGGACATATGTTACTAAGATGGTATACTGTTTTGCTAATTCAATAGAATCCTTTGAAACTAAAATTTGCATTTCAAGAACTGCACTGATTCCTTTGCTTAGGGTGCACACTTTGGAGAAAGATGGGGTGGATTTTAAACAACGGATGAGGCATATTGTTATAATACCACCAGGGGCAGACTGAGAACTCATGGGGCCCCCGGGCAATAGGGGATCATGGGGCCCCTCTGTCCTTGCCCAAACTCAAAAAAGCCTATGAAAAAGGTACCAGGGGCATCTCATGGGGCCCCCTACTGACCCCGGGCCCTCGGGCAGTGCCTGAGTTTCCAAATGGTCATTCCACCCCTGAATACCACTCATTTACATGCTTGGGACATGGAAAGGTTCACTTTAAATTTCACTTCTCTCACTTTTTCTTCTGGGAACAGCCTTTTACAAGTAGTCAGGAAGTGAGTGAAAATGTTATTCTCTCTAAGACTCCTCGCACATGAGTGGACCTATTGGGTCTGCTTGTCAGTTTTTCAGGCAGACCCAATCAGACCCTCCATTCACCTCTGTGGAGTGGCCTACATCCAATCCAATCTGATGCGCCAAAAAAAAAGAGATTTCCCCATAGGCACCTTCCACATAGGGTGAACTCCAGGAGTTTGCTTGCTCGGAGTCAGACCTGTCCACTGATCTCCACAGAGCAGGTGAATGGCTGGTCCATGTCCACTCTGCATATGCAGAGTGGACACAGACACAGCCTGTATGGGTGGTCAGGTGTAAATGGCCCACTTGTCTATTTACATCTGACTGCCATCTAATCCAATCCATTCCCCTTCCAGTTCATGGATTGGATTAGATGGCAGTCAGATGTAAATGGACAAGTGGACCATTTACACCTGACCACCCATACAGGCTGTGTCTGTGTCCACTCTGCATATGCGGAGTGGACATGGACCAGCCATTCACCTGCTCTGTGGAGATCAGTGGACAGGTCCCACTCCGAGCAAGCAAACTCCTGGAGTTCACCGTATGTGGAAGGTGCCTATGGGAAAATCTCTCTAACAGCATCACAAACAGAAGTAAACATTTATATAGTGGAACATGCTCCTTCAGGTAGACTTTCCATACGGTCCATTTTATTCTATGTAATAATTGTAGCTCTTCTGTTTGTGATGCTGTTAGGGATATTTCCTCTTTGGCCTCTTCCACACGTGGTGGACTCTGCAAGTAGTCTGCTTTCTTGGAGGAGGATCTATCTGCTGATAGAGCAGGCGGATTGCTGGTCTATGACTGTTCCACATATGCAGACAAAGCCCGCTCTCCTCTATGGGCAGTCGGATGTAAACAGACCTCCTGTCTGTTTCCACTTGACTGCCATCTAATCCGATCTACTAAATGGAAGGGAAATGGATCCCCATCATCTGTTTTTAATGGGTCAGATTGGAAGTAGGCAGGTGTAAAAGGACACCACTCCATAGAGGAGAATGGAGGGTCTGATCGGGTACGCCTTAAAAACTGACACATTATTTACAGATGGATTTCTGGGTGCACCTGTGCAATGAGGCCTTGTGACTTCTATGGGAGTATCTCCTTAGTTCCTTCTCCCTCAGGAGGTGGCCCCATGAACATCTATGAGGTGTCTACTACATGTTGGCAGCAATAGGCTAGGTTGAGGTTGGAGACAAATAGTTTTAGTTAGCATTATTCTTTTTTGACCAAAGTGTTTGTTTGCTTCATTTAGGTGTAATAAATGTACTATATGGATGAGAAATTAGTTGGTACCAAAATGCAGCCAAGCCTGTCACTTCACAAAGAATACTTTGAGCATTTTACTGACTCTGAATAGACAGGAGTGCAGGAACTTCATTTCATCCTAAAGAGCAAAATTAGAAACCAAGTAAAACATTGATCATATGTCCAGGAAACATTGATGTTCATTTAAACTGACAAAATCCAGTCAGTTACCCAATAAATTGTGCTTTAATTATTCTTTGGCAGCAAGAATTATCAGGCATCAGGCTTTTCACTGAGCTTCTGGAGATGGCTTCTGCCTCTTTGCACAGAAGAGGATTATCTCTAAGCACACTGCAAGGGTTATTATGAAAATAAGGATACTACCTAACATGGAATTAAGAAAATTTGAATGTCTATATATTAAAGCAGTATTAAACACAAAACCAAAAATGTAATATAATTTATCTTACCGATCATTAAATATGGTGGCTTCATTAGTTTTAAGCTTTTTTTTCCTTCCGTTTTCACCTGGTGATCTGACCAGTAATACACCTCCTGTATTGGGGAGATGAAGGAGCAGCAGAGGCAACTGTGAACAGCAGCAGAAGAGAGGGGAGATTGTGAGATGCACTAGCAGATTTAAATACACTAGCAAATGGAAACCAAACTCTAACATTTTATAAGCTGTTACAGCAACAATTTTGTTCCATTTGTAATCAAAGCGTTATATAAATAAAATCTAAACCCTGTAAAGACCACTGTCAGTGTTAAATGGTTTGTATCAACCCTCTGACTGCTACAACTACAGGATATAAGCAAAAAAGCAAAGGGTTAATGGCGCATAAGGGACATACACCATAAATCAATATTAGTCCAACTAAGAATTTATGTAATCCTGGTGGAGATATCCAGAACACTTGTGGCAGGTGTAATGGTTGTGCACATTAAACACATGAAAGCTGTATGTGACTTCCATTTTGTTCATGTCTCCCCAAATTTTGTCATGAGAAGAGGCATAGCACAGTGACCTTGCCCCTTCCCTACTCCTTCAATACATGAAATCAATAGCCTTAACTTTTAACATAATTCAAAGAGCCTGTTATCTCAACTTAGGAACAGCAGACACCAGCACACATGCCTTTGCCAGAACTGTAAGTAGAAAAGAGTTCTGGCAGGATGTCTGTTAATTTCTGCTGACCATAAAAAAATCTACAGAATAACACTTCCCTTTGACCTATCATAAAACTATGACAAAATCCTTCAGTCCTGTCACCCATGGTTTCACTAGTCATCCCATGAGAGCTGTGCCCTTTGGAAGCTTTCTCAACCAACACATGCAATGAATGAAGTTTCCTGATGCTGTTGAACCCGAGAGGTAGCTGTCCTTGGAGATCCCAGTGCACTGGGCAACGAACTCTAGCAAAGGTGCAGTAGGCACTTCAAGGACGGCTGAGCTGTCGAGGATGGGTGTTTGTTAAAAAGCCAAGGCAGCAGTGGGATTCAAACCCATGCTCCCGGAGAAACTGGAGCCTAACTCCAGCACCTTAGACTGCTCAGCCATGCTACCCATAAAAGGCTGCTTGTCGATGACTAAAAGGCAGAGAGACATACTCTACATTCCATGGTTTGATGAGGCCATGGACTTACCTGGAGCACCTGCAGCTAGTCCGAAATGAGAGCCTTTGCCCTTTTGAAGATTTCTCAACCAACACATGCCATGAACGCTGTTTCCTCAAGCTGTTAAACCAAAGTGGTAACTCTCCTTTGAGACTCCAGTGCGTTGGGCAACGAACTCCAGCAAAGTGCAGCAGAAACTTCAGAGACGCCTGAGACCTTGAGGAGAGGTGCTTGTTAAAAGAAGCTTGGCAGCAGTGGGAGTTGAACCCACACCCCCAAAGAAACTGGAGCCTTAATCCAGCACCATAGACCGCTCGGCTATGCTACCTGTTGACAATCTTGCACCAACGGCTCGAAGGTGAAGATACAGTATATATTCCATGGCTTTCTGCTGGCTGATATTCTGCATTCATTTCTTGCACTGGAGATGTGTCAGAACTCTCAACCCCGCATGTATTCACCATATCATTCATGATGAAATGGTTGTTAAAGTCTGACACAGGTGGCCAAGATCCAAAGTTATGAGCCTGCACCCGCAGGTTGTGGTGGTTTTACGCTTGAGAGTGGACTTTGGCTGCAGCATTCTGGCAAGTGGCTTTCTGCTGGCCGATATTCTGCAGTCACAGCTTGCACTGGAGATGCGTCAAAACTCTCAAACCCCCAAGTATTCACCATATCATTCATGATGAAATGGTTGTTAAGGTCTGACACAGGTGGCCAAGATGCAAATTTATGAACCTGCTCCCGCAGGTTGTGGTGGGTTTACGCTTGAGAGTGGACTTTGGTGCAGCATTCTGGCAAGTTTGCTTGGCACTCTCCTAAAAAACCATGGCCCCTTTTTCATTACTGATGGTTGTTTTTTTGCCGTCCACACCTAAAGTGTGAGTGTGGAATATAGCTTAGAGGAGTTAGTCTCATTAAATTGGACTTCTTTTGTAATGTTGACAACATTTTACTAGTAATCCCATGAGAGCTGTGCCCTTTGGAAGCTTTCTCAACCAACACATGCGATGAATGCAGTTTCCTGATGCTGTTGAACCCGAGAGGTAGCTGTCCTTGGAGATCCCAGTTCACTGGGCAATGAACTCCAGCAAAGGTGCAGTAGGCACTCCAAGGACGGCTGAGCTGTCGAGGTTGGGCGTTTGTTAAAAAGCCAAGGCAGCAGTGGGATTCAACCCAGAGACTGGAGCCTAAATCTAGCACCTTAGACCGCTCGGCCATGCTACCCATAAAAAGCTGCTTCTTGATGACTAAAAGGCAGAGAGACATGAGGCCGTGGACATACCTGGAGCACCTGCAGCTAGTCCGAAATGAGAGCCTTTGCCCTTTTGAAGATTTCTCAACCAACACATGCCTTGAATTCAGTTTCCTAAAGCTGTTAAACCAGAGAGGTAACTCTCCTTTGAGATTCCAGTGCATTGGGCAACGAACTCCAGTAAGGTGCAGCAGAAACTTCAGAGACGCCTGAGCCCTTGAGGAGAGGTGCTTGTTAAAAGAAGCTTGGCAGCAGTGTGCTTCAAAACCACACCCACAAAGAGAATGGAACCTTAAGCCAGCACCTTAGACCGGTCAGCCATGCTACCTGTTGATGACCTTGCTCTGACGGCTCAAAGATGAAGAGACATATTCCGCATTCCATGGCACTCTCCTTGAGAGAGTAACTGTACTGTTTTTGCTTATTCGATGGACTCTGCAACCCAGAGCATTAAGTATTCTTCATTTTCAACTCCTTTTTATTTCTCTGTTGCATTATTGTCTCTTTGTTTCTGTGTAACACCTTTTTTCTGTAAATAATGTATTTGCACCATTAGTAAATCCTATTTTGACAAGTACTGAAATTGTCTATTTTAATGCAAACTAAACTAATCTCTATCTCTTAAAGTGCTTCTGTAGTATAAATCTCTGAACACACCTGTCTGTGGTGACAGTGCGTGTTACAGACGTTTATTCTATAATCATAGTTGTCATTGCTAAGATTGTGAGTTTCCTCCTTCTCAGTAAAAAATTGGTGGTGGCAGTTTAAAGGGTTAAGTGCTTAATTAACTTAACCCAGTGACAATCACTCTCAGGCTGCTGGCACCTAGATCATGGTCCCACAAGCTGGAAAATCTCTGCAGTTGACAGCGGCATTATGTAAGTGACAGTCCTTTGTCACGAGTTGGTGAGAAGGGCAGGAGTCAGGTGCTGTGTTCTTCACAGCAGGCACCCCAGAGTAAAAAGCAGTCTCTGTAGTAATAAAGAAAGAAAATGGGGCACCCAAGAGATGTAGTATTAATGACACCCACTTTATTGAAAGACAGTTAACTCACTGAGTAGTATATGGTGAAAGGCATATCAAACATAGGAAATTGCTGTTTCTCCTGTTGTGGCAT
This sequence comes from Staurois parvus, assembly GCF_062004578.1. Taxonomy (NCBI): domain Eukaryota; kingdom Metazoa; phylum Chordata; class Amphibia; order Anura; family Ranidae; genus Staurois; species Staurois parvus. The sequence goes on along the minus strand of NW_028318388.1, from coordinate 1,443,201 downwards.
CATCCCGCTGTTTCAGCCACCAGCTTTTATTTATATAAAACTTTGATTTCACAAGGAACAAAACTGTTGCTGTAACTGCTTGTAAAATATTAGCTAGGGTTTGGCTTTCATGTGTTAGTGTATTTAAATCTGCCAGTGTATCTAACACTCCCCCACCCTCCAGACTGGCAAGGCTGCTGTCCAAAGTTGTCTCTGCTTTTCCTACGTTCGATATGCTTTTCACCAAATTTTAATGACTGAGTTGCCATTAGTCTTTCAATAAAATGGATATCTTTAATGCTACACTTAGTGGTCGCCCCCTTTTCTCTTTCTTTACATCTGCAGAATTGCAGACTTACTGACTCGATCACCAGTTTAAATCAAAAGAGAAAAATCCTAAAAAAGAAAACTAACGGAGCTGTCACATCTAAGAATTGGTAAGCTGCAATATAATAAATGATTGCTTTTGGGTTTAATGCCGCTTTATTTTTAAGCTACAACATTTTTCTGTTTGACTGCATCATACATCTAATTACAACACTGGTCTAGAGAATAAAACCTGCAGGATTTTTAAAAAAAAATAACAAGTCATGTATGTTAGTTTTTTCCTATTGACTAGTATACAAAATAAATTTGAAGCACATAAAAGGTGTCTGCATTAAAAGCAGATAAAACTTCATTGTTGCTGTAAGTCAAGGACACCGCTAGTGAATAACCATTGTTAGCAAATGACAAGGCTTATAACTTCTTTCAATAGATTATTTTGTGTGGGTCAAACTGTCCCAGAGACTCCTTTCAATAAATCAGCATATCTTTCTCACTTTATCTATTTTTAGATTTACAGAATGTGTTATGTAGGGCTTTTTTTTCTTAAAAAAATAAATTTGATTCAAAGCAAATTCTCTTATAGAAGTACATTTGTTCCCATGTGGCTGAAAAATATGGAAAGAGTATTGCTAAGTCTGTAAAACAAAAGCACACCAGCCTTGCATATTACCTTTTATTGACATAATAAGACACATATACACTCACAAAGAGTACAAAATCTCAAGCTCATCAATATCCACAGTGTCCTGTATGGCCTGGTCCATTGAACGTATCACAACCATGTGAAGATACTCAAAATGACTGACTCATTTCAAGGGGTGTCCCCTCTTTCCATGGATGGGATTTGCGCAGTGGACCAGGACACGGTGGATCTGAGAATTTATGCTGTCTGTGATTGTATATCTATCTTATTACCTCAAAAAAAAAGATCTATAAAGGTAGTGCACAAGGCTGGTGTACCTTTTTTAAAAATGTTCCAGTGTTGCTTTTGGGCTTTCCCAGTCCTTGGGGGGCTGCAAAGTCTTGCCAAAGCTTGAGTTGTTGAAGATCTGAGGTCCACCATTGCCGGAACACTTTTCTTGAGCTTAGGAGGTTGTTCTTTTTGGATTGCTAAACCTGTCCCATATGGAAGAAAAATATATTTGAAATATATTTTAAAAATATTCTTCCCAAATATATTGCCATATATTTGAAATGCCACAATTTTGGCCATATTCAATATATATACTGCATATATATGTATATAAGGAATGTAAACACCCCTTGTGATATTAGGCAGTGACAGGTACTCTTTATGAAGAGATCTGGGTTCTAGTAGACTCTAGATCTCTCCTCTGCCCTTAAAAGCATCTGATCACACCAAGATTGGTGGGTTCAGATGCTTTCCCAAGCCAAAAATGGCAGTTGACATGTGCGAAAATCATAAGTGACAAAATATTTGTTGCTTCCAGTTTTCTATACCATATTGATGATCAGGGGCATTCCGGTCCACAATCACCTGTATTGTAAGCCAGAAAACATCCGGTTTCAGTTGCAGGTTCTCCGGTGGGACAAAGAGCCAGAAGAGGTACCATAGGGTGGTGGGAAGGAGGGGTTGGGATGATCCCTCCTGCTGCCTGTAAAAGTGATCCAGCAGCTAATTAGCAGCTTGGGTTGCTTTTACATTCTAGAAAATTGCATGCTGTTTAAAAAAAATACTGCAGGTATCAGGCCATCAGGTTTTAAATTCTGTTTGAGTCCTTACTGAAAAGATGTCAGATTTTTAACACGGGCTTCACACTTATACACTATGGTAAAGGTAATGTGCTATAAACCATGTGTTTTACCACGTCACTGAAATGCATAATAACACATAATCTTCCTGCATTTAACTACTTCCGAACTGCAATACGCAATTATACAGTATGTCAGCGGTTCGGAAGATTATGTGTTATTATGCATTTCAGTAGAACACATGATTTATCACATATTACCATAGTGCAGAAGTGTGAAGCCAGTGTTAAAAATCTGATATCTTTTCAATAAGGACTCAAACAGAATGTAAAACCTGATGGAAGATAATTATCTATTCCTTCCCTACTCTATACGAAACGAAAAAAGAAAATAATGGCTGGAGATGGGTTTTAATCCCTTACTATTGCAGCTCTGAGGCTCTTGCTGTCTGCTGCTGTAATGTTTTTCAGCATGCTTCATTTCACTTGAATGTATTAAATAGTCTAAATGTCTTGCTCAAGAAGTGTATTGTCTACATTTTGGATTTGATGTATCCCCCGTGGCTGATTTTGTATATGAAAAATACTTTTTTCGTACAGAAATTCTAAATGTAAGTGTTTAGACTTCTTTTATTCTGAATTTATTCTCTCTTGAGAAGAGGAGATTAAGGGGGGATATGATCTCCATGTATAATACATAAGGGGCGATATGATCTCCATGTATAATACATAAGGGGGATATGATCACCATGTATAATACATAAGGGGGGATATGATCTCCATGTATAATACATAAGGGGGGATATGATCTCCATGTATAATACATAAGGGGGATATGATCACCATGTATAATACATAAGGGGGGATATGATCACCATGTATAATACATAAGGGGGGATATGATCTCCATGTATAATACATAAGGGGGGATATGATCTCCATGTATAATACATAAGGGGGGATATGATCTCCATGTATAATACATAAGGGGGATATGATCTCCATGTATAATACATAAGGGGCGATATGATCACCATGTATAATACATAAGGGGGGGTATGATCTCCATGTATAATACATAAGGGGCGATATGATCACCATGTATAATACATAAGGGGGGGTATGATCTCCATGTATAATACATAAGGGGCGATATGATCACCATGTATAATACATAAGGGGGATATGATCTCCATGTATAATACATAAGGGGGGGATATGATCTCCATGTATAATACATAAGGGGGGGTATGATCTCCATGTATAATACATAAGGGGCGATATGATCACCATGTATAATACATAAGGGGGGATATGATCACCATGTATAATACATAAGGGGGGGTATGATCTCCATGTATAATACATAAGGGGGGGTATAATCACCATGTATAATACATAAGGGGGGGATATGATCACCATGTTTACTACATAAGGGGGATATGATCACCATGTTTACTACATAAGGGGGATATGATCTCCATGTATAATACATAAGGGGGGATATGATCTCCATGTATAATACATAAGGGGGGGATATGATCACCATGTTTACTACATAAGGGGGGGATATGATCTCCATGTATAATACATAAGGGGGGTATGATCTCCATGTATAATACATAAGGGGGATATGATCTCCATGTATAATACATAAGGGGGGATATGATCTCCATGTATAATACATAAGGGGGGGATATGATCACCATGTATAATACATAAGGGGGGGATATGATCACCATGTTTACTACATAAGGGGGGGATATGATCTCCATGTATAATACATAAGGGGGGTATGATCTCCATGTATAATACATAAGGGGGATATGATCTCCATGTATAATACATCAGTGGTTCATATAGTGAACTCTGTGTAGAGTTATTCCCCCTGAGGTCATCACAGAGGACAAGGGGGCGCTCTTTACGTCTGGAGGAAAAGAAATATAATCTCCAAACATGGAAAGGTTTCTTCACAGTGAGAGCTGTGAAAATGTGGATTTGACTCCCTCAAGAGTTGGTTCTGGCCAGCTCAGTGGATTGCTTAAAAAAAAGTCCTGGATTCTTTCTTAGATACACAGAATATATCTGGATATAACATTTATAGGTAACGTTGATCCAGGGAATATCCGACTGCCTCACTGGGGATCAGGAAGGAATTTTTTTCCCAGCAGGAGCAAATTGGATCATGCTTTGCTGGGGTTTTTTTGCCTTCCTCTGGATCAACTATGGGTATAGGATTATAACTTTTTTTTTTTTTATTATTGGTTGAACTGGATGGACCTTTGTCTTTTTTCAGCCAGACTAACTATGTAACTATGAAACCTCTGTTTTCACAGGATGATCTGGCCAGTAATACATCTCCCGTATTTGAGTGCCTACAGTCTGGGTGATTGAGCACAGGAGGCACAGCAGACAGCAGCATTGTCAGTCTGGGTGGTGGGAGGGTAGTTTTAAATGTACTAGCAGATTTAAATGCACTAGCAAGTAGCAAAAGAGACACATTTGGACAGTAGGATTGTTAGACTAATGGGAGGAGAGTGCTAGATGCACTAGCAGATTTTAATATACTATCAAAGCCAAACTCCAGCTAATACTTTATAGGCAGGGACAGCAAACAGTTGGTTCCTTTTGGAATAAAAACTTTACATAAATTAATAAAAGCTGACCATTGAAAGCATCCCTATTCACCACTTTAACTGCTACATCTGCAGGAGCGCATGCTCTGCTGAAAAACAACAAAGTTCCCTTTCATACAATTTGCTCAGGAGCTGATCTGTCCACTGATCCCGTGCTGAGCAGAGCGGGCGCCTGACAGATACGGATACTGTCCTTTTATACATGACCACCCTCTGATCTACATAGATGGAGGGGAATGGATCCCTTTCGGGTTGTTTTAGCAGATCAGATCAGATTGGAGGTAGGCAATGTGAACATGTCCATGTATACCTGCTGGTTCATTATTATTATTATACAGGATTTATATAGCTCCAACAGTTTGCGCAGAGCTTTACATAATGAAGGTAGGCATTACAGATACAATACAATTTGGTACAAGAGGAAACAGAGGGCCCTGCTTGTTAGAGCTTACAATCTGGTTCACAGGGATCAGGGCCGTGGATAAGGGGGTACCACCAGTCGTTCTATATGGTGCCCAGGCCATCAGGGGGGCCTAGGCAGCTGGGTGAATCAGATGTGGGCAGGGAGAAGATCAGCAAGGCAGGGGGGAAAGTACTGGAGCCCATCCTCTGTATGGCTCTCTTTGCAGCAGCTAAAAGGCAGCTTCTTCTCTCCTCTCCTTCCCACTGGCTTTTACCTGCTGCATAGAGAGCCATACAGGGGTCGGTTCCACTAATTGCCCCCTTTTGTGTGCCCCCACCCCCCAAGGCTACTAGCTTCCCTCCTCTCCTTCCCATTGGCAGCTGCATGCACACAGTAGAATCCTTCAGCATGGAGAACGTGAGAAGGGTCTGGTAAATGTCACATTTACCAACCCCTTTCCTTCCTGAATGAATACAATGAGTGATTGGTACTGATCACTCACTGTGTTCATTCATACCTGAAACATAGTAACCTGTGGTTTTTTTTGTGGAGAGGGGGCCCTGTCATGTTGGTTGTATTTGCCCCCGCAGTTTCTAACAGCAGCCCTGATAGGGATACATGGATCATTTGATTAGGTCCACCCAAAAAGTTGCAATAATACAAGAACAGAAGTGCCCAAGGGACTTTATGAGACACATTGATAAAGATAAAAGAATTTTACATTTTCATAAGGATCATCATATATACAAGTTCACATTAGGTGTAAAAACCTTTATTGATAAATATAAAATAATTATCTACTTAACCCTTTGAGGACCGTAAGATTTTGGAATGCCAAAAGAATCAATTTTTTTGTTTTTAAAGTTCATACACTTCAGTTGCTGTAACTAAGCCATTTCATGAAATAATTGGCAAAAAGCTAGATCCATTTGTTGTTTGTTGATAAAAACTAATGTTTTGACTCAAACAAAAAAAAAAAAGTTTTAAGTTTTTAATCAGATGATACACGCAATTAAAAACATGGGACAAATACGTCCCTTGGTCCTCAAAGGGTTAAGGAATATGCATGGTTGCATGATTGTTCAACGTCATAAATGATTCATATTAAATGAGCTTTTGCAAAAAATCTTGCCACGTTTCACGAGACAACACTTGCTTCCTCAGGAGATGTAAGAACTCATAAACCAGTGTAAGGAAAAGGCCAGGTTGTTAGTGGGGGAAGAACCATTAAAAGCACATGATATACCCACAAGTTAAAAAAGGGAAAAAAGAAGCCAGCTTGATGCTGGTCAAAACACATAAGGTATGACAAGGATGTGCCAACCGATCTACACCATTCTGTAATTGTGAGGCGGACCAGACCAACCAAGGGATAGATGGCAAAAACAGCCGTGGGAGGAAACAGTAAGGCCGCAAAGACCGGGAAACAACACACAGCATAATGAAGGACAAACAAAAAAAAAGAAAGTGAAAGAACAGAATACTTAGAAAACAGACTCAGAAATCCACAATACCGAAATGTCCACCAGAAAATACAGTGGTGAAAAACCTGGTTATTGTGATGTGAAGTACACAAATGTTTGAAGACTGAGAGACCAACTAGCAGACTCCAGGAATAGCTGAAACTACAAAGCATGAATGTTAGAGTGAAACATTGACAGGGGTGTTAAAGGGGTCTTACTGGTTAGATCAGCAATGGAAAATAAAAAAAAAGAAAGTTTAAAAAGAAAACTAATGCACCCATCACATCTAAGAATTGGTAAGGTGCAATATAATAAATGTTTGCTTTTGTGTTTAATACTGCTTTAAGATGATCAGTAATACAAAAAAGAGAATTTTTTGGGTAGTTACAGTTGCTCTTACAGTTGCTGCAGTACTCCACGTGCAATGAGAGGCAGCAGAACTGCCACAGGGCTCATAACATCTGCTTTGAGGTAATTTATCTTTTTTTTCTCTGCGATATTAGTCATTCTTTTGCCTCTTGTCATTTCCTATATTAATGTAATATACTGTGTGCTGGTTAATTAACCCATTACTGTAAAGTTATATTAAAGGCTACTTTAAAAGATGTTATACTTACCAGCTCTTTGCAGCAATATTGCACAGAGCGGTCGATTACCTCCTCTTTGGTTTTCCCCCACTGCTGCTGTCCATGCCATCTTCTTCTGAGTACCCAGTAAGCGACGTGCTAAGGAGGCACCTGTGCGGACATTTTTCCTGGCCAGGCTGTGTGCATCCATAGATACACACAGCCAGCAAGCCATGCTCCTGCTCCCTTCTCACAGGAGTTTGAATGGCAGCAGCAGGAGCCAGGAAGAAGAGGATGAGGCTGCACTCATGAGGACACTGGAACTGTGAGAGGTGTCAGGTAAATGTTTAGGTTTAGGGGAGTGACAGTTATTGGGGCATTTTTTTTCCCTTAATTCATGGAATGCATTAAGGAGCAAAAAAAAAAAAAAGTTTAGCGTTTAGAATCACTTTAATAACAAAAGTATTAGGATTCACAAAGGAGTATGGGGAACAAACCACAAACCATTTGATGAAATTTTAAAATACTTTAAAGGAATTGATGAGCTTTTTGATGAAAATGAACTGTTATTCTACTCTTACATAGCTGATCCCATTTCAGCAGGTTTTGAATCATTTCTATACAGCACATACCATTTATTTAGTGTCTGGAAACATCTAAGAATAGAAATGTGCTAGTTGAAAAAGAGGTAAACCAGAAATATTTTTCAGAGTCATATAAAATAATGTACCTGGCATTCTTTTATATGTGCTTGCCAAGATCAGATTTACTATTAGGGTTGCCACCTCATCCCTTTAAACCTGAATACATAATATTTACCCAGGTTCTAAGGCTAATCTAATGCAGATAAGACACCCAGTGAGTTTAATTGCCACAGAATCTGTAATTAATGCGTTTGGGTTTAAAGAGATGAGGTGGCAACCCTAGAAATTGTAGGCCTGTGCCTATAGCAGTAGAGGTAGACAGGAAATTATGACTTGCGTACAGACCATTTGGAAACTTGGGCACTGCCCGAGGGTCCGGGGTCAGTAGGGGGCCCCATGGGATGCCCCTGGTACCTTTTTCATAGGCTTTTTTGAGTTTGGGCAAGGACACAGGGGCCCCATGATCCCTTATTGCCTGGGGGCCCCATGAGTTTTCAGTCCGCCCCTGCTTGCGTATCAACCACACATTTCTCCTCATCAGTGAAAATTAAAGTAATTTGAAAGCTAGGTCCACATCTATGGGCAGCACAGTGGTTAAATGGTTAGCACTTCCGCCTGGCAGTACTCTGCTTGTTGGTTTGAATCCCAACCATGGCACCACCTGCCTGGAGTTTGCATGTTCTCCCTGTGCCTGTGTGGATTTTCTCCAGGTACTCTGGTTTCCTCCCACATTCCAAAGACATGCTGGTAGATTAATTGGATACTGTCTAAATTGTCCTTAGTATGTGTATGAATGAATGTAAGTTAGGGACTTTAGATTGTAAGCCCCTTGAGGGTTAGGGACTGATGTGACTGTATAATATATATATATATGTGTAAAGCGCTTTGTAAATTAACAGTTCTATATAAGTGTCAGGGCAGGAGCCAAGGAACGGACAGGCAGGCCTAACAATGTAACGCACTGGCTGACGACAACCACCACCCACAGACCGAAGTCCCTCAGGGCGCGGAGTCTAAGTCCCAGGCTGCCCTTCACCAGGGCCCCTGATGGTGGGGATGGACTTGACGCAGCCAGGAACCAGGTCGCGGCCCCCGAGACACCTCAGCTGCGGTAATGGCCGCCGCCAATGGCGTGTAGCTGGTGGAAGACACAAAAGAGTAGTCAGACAAGCCGGGTCAGATCAAACAGAGCAACAGAGGGTCAGATCAAAGGAGAATACAAAGAATAGTCGAGTCACAAGCCGAATCAGATACCAGGAGAGTCACGAGAGTCAGAACAGAGTAATAGCAACACCAAGACACAAGACACAAGTGCAAAGAGCATGTGCGGGCCACAGGCTTATATGTCATCAGCCACACCCCTCTGGGGGATGGACCACAGAGACCTGAAGGCATAAAAGGATTCCCACCATGCACAGCAGAATCCAAGATGGACGCCAGCACATGGAGTAACATAACCTCAGGGAAAAGGTAGGACCTTTTAATAAGTACCTGTAATAAGTAAATCTATGCAGATTGAGGTTGGTGTGTTTTTGTGAACAAGCACTTTTTAATGTGTGTTTGATACATTTTGCTTTTTTTTTGGCTAATAGGAAAGAAGGACAATTCTGTTCGTGTAGTGCGACTTTGATGCAGCTTTACACCCTCTGGCACTCCGAAGCAACAAAGTTGCATCAAAAGTGCAATACATGAACAGAACTTTCATACTTTCGTATTAGCCCCCCAAAAAAACCTTAACATTTGCATTTTTGCTGTGGGTCCATTGACGTCCATTCCATGCAAGATGCAATCTGCTGCTGGAAAAAAATTCCCCCATCCTTTCCAAAAAAACGCTCTGGCTCAAGATGCACAGATGTGAACTCAATCCATGGAAAGCCATGTTAAGTGGATTGTAGTGCAAAACACTAAAAGTACTAAACAACACAGGGGTAAAGACATAAGGTTTTTTACTTTCATGAATTCTATGCATAAAGGTAAAAAAAACCTTCAGTGCATAGCCCCCCACCCTCTTAATACTTACCTGAGCCCCATCTCGATCCAGCAATGTGCACGAGAACAGCTGATCTCCCTGCTCTCTCGCTCCTACTTGGCTGAGGAACAGCAGAGGGAGACATTTGCTCCCACTGCTGTCAATTACAGCCAGTGAGGAGGGAGCTGAAGGCGTGACTGAGTCGCCCTCTGTGTGTCCCATAGGCACACAGAGGTGGCTCAGGAGCAAGCACGCACGAGTACCCCCAGAGCAAGCTGCTTGCTCTGGGGGCACCCGGCAAGGGGCAGAACCTAGAAGCGCCGATGGGTGACCCAAGTAGAGGAGGGTTGGGGCTGCTCTGTAAAAAATCATTGCAGAGAGCAGGTAAATGTGATGTGTTTATTATTTTAAAGAAAACAAAAGCAAGCCTTTAGAACCACTTTAATCTCATGTTAGCTTTATACATTGAGACACTACAACCATATAGGTTATGGTGACAAAAGAGTAAAGGGATTAAAAAGTCCCCCAACCAAATCCATGCAAAGCCCATTAAAGCCTTCTTAGAATAGAATATATACATGTATCTCATTCTCTCACATATTTCAATGGATTAGCCATCACTTCAGGACAGTGGACAGAGCCGTACAAATGATTCCTTTATGCCCCAACACCCAGATACACACCCAGAGCCTCTGGTGTATATAAATATAATATTGCCACGTATTCTAAACTACATACAGCTGTTTTGGCCATTATTAATGCAGTGTGTGCAAACCATGGCTTATAAATACACCTTTCCAACCGCTCCGTTTCTGCCACCCCCCTTTGCCAATCCCTCCACTGGCTTCCGATTGCGCAACGGATCAAATTCAAAATCCTAACACTGACGTACAAAGCTGTCCACCATACTGCCCCGAACTACATCACTGACCTAATATCCAAGTACCGCCCAGCACGCACACTCCGCTCCTCACAAGACCTTCTTCTCTCTAGTTCCCTGGTCTCCTCCTCCCATGCCCGCCTCCAGGACTTCTCCAGGGTGTCACCCATCCTCTGGAATTCCCTGCCCCAACCCATCAGATTATTACCTACTCTCCTCTCCTTTAGGCGCACCCTGAAAACCCACCTCTTCAGGGAAGCCTACCCCACCCCCTGCTAACTTGACCGACCTCCTCCACTCTTCCTACCACTCCATCCCCCACAGCTATCTCCTCCTGTACCACCATCCCCTCCCTCCTAGATTGTAAGCTCGAAAGAGCAGGGCCCTCAATCCCCTCATGTTTTGCATTGTATTGGTATTGTTCTGTCACATGTTCTGTCCCCCTTTGTAATGTACAGCGCTGAGCGAACTATTGGCGCTTTATAAATACTGTATAATAATAATAATGTGGAGTAGAGCTTGGGATCTAATGAGACATCATGACCATATAGGTCTTGGTGCTCTAACTGAATCTGAGCATAATACAGTAAAGCAGTGTTTCTCAATCTTTTTGAGTCAAGGTACCCTTTGTGCAGAATTATAATCTTCAGGCACCCTTTCAAATTCTGCACAATCTTGAGGCACATGTTACAAGATGTAAAGAACGAAACAAATTGTTTTACAGAATGCAGCAATGTCTGCCTAGTATTCCATTGTTTCTCTTCTCCCTCACTTTCTCTGTTTCGCTTAGCTAATTTTACCGCAGTACTTACAGAGAGGGGCAGGGAAGGGGAAAGCAAAGGATGCTGTGCTGGTGCCCGGTGTCCTTCTTATCAACTGTTCACATCATTGGTTGTTTTCAAATGTATGTATTTGCTAGCACACCACGGATCTCCAGTATGGTCCAAAAAAGGTTTTTCTTCCAAAAAGATGGCATCACAAAAAGTGCACTGTTTTGGAGCCACATAGGACCCGTTCGTCAGGCATGCGATAATCGATGGCGGTCGTGTCCCATATGTTAAGGGCACAATGTAATGATAAACCCATGCCTGATTGGCCACCAGGGTTGCAAAATTAAGAAAGCAGATACAGTGTATAACTTTATTGCCTACGCACATATTCCTGAAAGTATGGCTCATCAATGGAGGGTGCTGTAGCAACTACCAGCTGGGACTGTAAACATCATAAGCAAACATACATATTTTCCAGCACACCACAGATCTCCAATATAGTCCAAAAAAGGCTTTTACTCCAAAAAGATCACATCACAAAAAGTGCAACATTTTGGAGCCGCGCAGGACCCCTTCATCAGGCAAGTGATGATTGGCTGTTATGTCACCGGCTGCTAGAAAGATGCACAATGAAAACCTGTCATTTTCTGTAACTAAAAGGCAGACTTCATCCACCTGCTGGCTTGTATACAATATTTGGGCAATTTTTAGGCCTTTTATCAAGGCACTCCTGAAGAAACCTGAAGGCACACTTGTTGAAAAAGGCTGCAGTAAAGTCTTTCTGGAACAGATGGTATTCATATAACTTAGTCTATCACATATCCCAAAAATAAGAGGATTATCTCTCATTTTAGGACAGTATACAGTGGGGATCGAAAGTTTGGGCACCCCAGCTAAAGATTTGTATTAATGTGCATAAAGAAGCCAAGGAAAGATGGAAAAATCTCCAAAAGGCATCAAATTACAGATTAGACATTCTTATAATATGTCAACAAAAGTTAGATTTTATTTCCATCATTTACACTTTCAAAATAACAGAAAACAAAAAAAAGGCGTCTGCAAAAGTTTGGGCACCCTGCAGAGTTAATATCTTGTACTGCCCCCTTTGGCAAGTATCACAGCTTGTAAACGCTTTTTGTAGCCAGCCAAGAGTCTTTCAATTCTTGTTTGAGGTATCTTTGCCCATTCTTCCTTACAAAAGTCTTCCAGTTCTTTGAGATTTCTGGGCTGTCTGTCACGCACTGCTCTTTTAAGGTTTATCCATAGATTTTCAATGATGTTGAGGTCAGGAGATTGTGAAGACTAGGCAAAACCTTCAGATAACGCCTCTTGATGTAATCCCCCGTGGATTTCGAGGTGTGTTTAGGATCATTATCCATTTGTAGAAGCCATCATCTCTTTAACTTCAGCTTTTTCACAGATGGCATCAAGTTACCATCCAAAATTTGCTGAAATTTTATTGAATCCATTTTTCCTTCTACTCGTGAGATGTTCCGTGCCACTGGCTGCAACACAACCCCAAAGCATGATTGATCCAACCCCATGCTTAAAGTTGGACAGAGGTTCTTTTCATTAAATTCTGTGCCCCTTCTTCTCCAAACGTACCTTTGCTCATTCCGGCCAAAAAGTTCAATTTTAACCTCATCGGTCCACAAAACTTGTTTCCAAAATGCATCAGGCTTGTCTATATGTTCATTTGCAAAGTTCAAACGATGATTTTTGTGGTGGGGACGTAGAAGAGGTTTTCTTCTGATGACTCTTCCATGAAGACCATATTTGTACAAGTATCTCTTTATAGTGGAATAGTGTACCACAACTCCAGTGTCTGCCAGATCTTTCTGGAGGGATCGTGCAGTCAAACGTGGGTTTTGAATTGTTTTTCTCACAATCCTGCGAGCTGTTCTGTCTGATATTTTTCTTGGTCTTCCAGATCTTGCTTTAACTTCCACTGTTCCTGATGACTGCCATTTCTTAATTACATTCCGAACAGAGGATATTGACATCTGAAAACGCTTTGCTATCTTCTTATAGCCTTCTCCAGCTTTGTGAGCGTCAACTATTTTCAGTTTCAGTTTTCTAGACAACTGCTTAGAAGAACCCATGGTGCTGATTGTTGGAGCAAGGTCAGATGAGTCTGGGCATTTAAAACCTTTGAGATTGACATCACCTGGTCTTCCCAGACGATGATTGAGAACAATCCATTACACTGGCAGGTCTCAGCTTGGCAAAGGGGGCAGTGCATGCTATAAATTCTGCAGGGTGCCCAAACTTTTGCAGACGCCATTTTTTTGTTTTCTGTTATTTTGAAAGTGTAAATGATGGAAATAAAATCTAACTTTTGTTGACATATTATAAGAATGTCTAATCTGTAATTTGATGCTTTTTGGAGATTTTTCCATCTTTCCTTGGCTTCTTTATGCACATTAATACAAACTTTTAGCTGGGGTGCCCAAACGTTCGATCCCCACTGTAGATAGCCACAGAAATCATTCTTTTATGCACCCCAGCCTGTTAATGGACTTTGAAGGAAAAGTAGCAGACTGATAAGCACATCTTTGTATGTCACTTTTCATATTCCTACCCAGGGGCGGACTGACCCCGAGGGCCTGGGGTCAGTAGGGGGCCCATGAGATGCTCCTGGTACCTTTTTCATAGGCTTTTTTGAGTTTGGGCAAGGACACAGGGGCCCCATGATCCCCTATTGCCCGGGAGCCCCATGAGTTGTCAGTCCGCCCCTGTTCCTACCTTTAACATGTTGTTGGCTTATTAGCTCTGCTCCATGGCTCCGTAATGAACCTTTCTTTGTATCTAGGTCCCATGTCTACTGCTTAATAGGGTCTTCTCAGCTTTTTCAAGGTAACTCTTAGGGCAGTGATCCCCTTGGACTGGAACACTACACATACCCCTATGATGCAGGCATGATTTTCTGAACTGTCCTTTTTCCAAAGCATTTAACAGCCCGGCTCCATGTTCAATAGAACGCCTATAGAGATTATTGGACCATCTGGATCGTTTACAGGGATTCCTCATCATTCAAATATGGTTTGACCTTTTTGTGACAGCATACCGGTAATTGTGTTTCCAGGGGTCAGCTTCTCTTCTCTCTTCTCCATGCTGAGGAGTCCCGATTCATCCTTGACATCTCTAGTATCATGTTTAATGGGACTTCTTCAAGAGCTAGACTAGATTAGGAATAGGAAGTGTGTTACTGGCAGGATCATCAGGTAAAAAGAAAGGAAAATGCCTGAATAAAATTAATTAATGCAACTACAAAATCTAAGGACATATTTGGCCAAATCGCATTAAAAAACATTAGTAGATCCCAATGCTGCACAGGACAAACTGGGGGTTATTTACAATTTACAATCTGGTGCAGTTCTGCATAGAAAGTAATCAGCTTCCAGGTTTCATTGTCAAAGTTTAACTGAACAAGTTGAAGTTAGAAATTGATTCGCTACCATGCACAGCTGCACCTGATTATGAGTGCTTTAGTTTTAATAAATCAATCCCATTGTTTTTGGAAGATATATGCCTGGAGATGTGTGCCTTTTGAAATGACAGATACAAATTTTCACTTCCAGTCACAAAGGAATTTATGCCAGCCAATTTTACAGTCATAGAACAATTAAATGTGTCAATATCATCTAACAAGGTAAATTCTACAGTTTGTTTATTTAAACTGAACACAATATTTGAAACAAGTGATAAACGATACTTATAAGTGGATTAACGAAATGACTAATTAAAATTGCACTAGCAACAAATATTCCTTTTAATTCATTTTCCAGTCCTAATTTGGTTTTGTGTCACATTTAATTATTCAAAAGTAAACAAATTAAAAAAAAAAACATTTTGCTTATGCGTTTTTAAAGTCATAATAACTCTTTCTCAGTTGTATGTTTTATAGGAAGGAACTATAATTTAATTGTAAGTATTTTGAATAATTTTTGTAAAATTTAACTGAAAGCAATTTTTGTTTTTCATGTATATTTTATTTCTCTTCCAACTAAGGCTATATATAAAATATAACTAGAACTATGCTATGAACATATAAATATCATTCATCTATATAAAAAAAATCAAATCTAATTGATCAGTAACTTGATTATGAGGGCACTTTCTGTTGAATCGGCCTAGATAGAATACCCTCAAAGCAGCACTGGCTAATACATTCTTCTTTCACTTTGTTTTGATTGAGACAGATCAAAAGATATCACATATACAAATTACAGTACATTTTGTACAGGAATGTCCACATCTCCACCCTCGTAGAAATGAGGGATAGTGGGAACATCAAAATAGTACACTGTCCCTGAAGTATAATCCAATGGGCATATTAATTACCCAGTGGTAGAAGGTTAACCTGTAAAGCAGTGGGATCTTGATTTGTAAAATCAATCTAGAAATGGTAAGCTTGAAGTGATTCTTAGAAAAGATTCATTTTTGTAAATGTTATACTTACTTGCTCTGTGCAATGGTTTTGCACAGAAGAAACCCCAATCCTCTTCTTTTTGCGTCCAGCCTCCGGTGGTCGTTTACACCTGCCGACATCCAATCTGATGCGCTAAAAAAAGATGGATGGAGATCCATTCCCAATTCCTCTAGCGGATCAGGTCAGGTGGCAGTTGGGTGTACATGTTGGTCCAATAACATCTGACCACCCATAGAGGAGAGGGGGCCATGTCTGTTTGTCTGCTCTGCATAAGGGGATCAGTGGACAGATTCCTTGCTGAGCAGGCGGACTCCTGGCAGAATCCACCCTGTGTGGAAGGGGCCTAATTTTAGCCATCCTTTTGTAGGGTGACTCCTGTAAAGCGTATGCGACACATCTGACAGCTGGAACCACTAACTGTCAAATATAGAGGGTCTGGGGCTCTTTTGTTGGATCCAGAGTCGGTGACTTGCAGAGAGTGAGTGGGACCCTGAACCAAAACTACTATCACAGCATTTTGCAGCACCATGCATTACCCTCTGGAATATACCTATTTTATTATTTATTACAGGTACTTATATAGCACTGCTAATTTATGCAGCACTTCTCATAAACAGTATATATTGTACATTTGCATCACTCCCTAACCCACAAGGGGCAAACAATCTAAGGTCCCTAATGTACATTCATACATACACACATTAGGGCCAGTTTAGGCAGGAGCCAATTCACCTACCAGGCGGCCTTTTGGCTAAGATCAAGTGTAGTATCTGTTCTTATCAGTGTCCAGTGGGGGTGCTCCCGACCATTCTAGCTTTGCGGGGATGGTTGTTGTATAGTACCCTCACTGGTATGATGGGGGTCCGGAAGGCTAGTACCGGAGGGACAGAAACCGGGGAGCGCCACGAGTTAAGCTGGGGCCCCGGGAGTAATTCCTCTGAGAAGACTGGAAGGACCCAGTACCTCCTGATTTGGACGGATCTACCTTGGTCTGGCCTGGGGCTGGGGACGCAAAAAGTCCGCAAACTCAGTGCCCCCTGAGTAGTCGCCTCAGGGGTGTCACTAGTAACACTTGGGTGTGGGACCCCACGGTGTGAAGATGACACATGGTCACTGTTTTTCACCTCTTTTTGCACAGCGCCCTAAGGACCAGGTCTTTTGGCTAAGTCCAGGGCAATTTTTGCTACGGGCCTCAGGGCCTGGTCTGTGCACATTTCGGCACGGTACCATTTTTTTATTTTATTTACTTTACTTTATTTATTTATTATGCACTCCCACGTTTGTCACTTTTTTCTTTGCCTTATGTGTGTGTATTTCACGGATGGAGGGTGTGGGTCCTCGGGCCTACCCTGAAGTCTAGGGGGAGGATGTGTGGCCATACGGTTCCTTCCTCCCCTGATCCCTAGAGGACTCTTCTTCGGGAGAGTCCCCTTGCCTAGTACTGAATGTCCGGCTTCGGCTGGGCATAGGGAACGGTGGTCCACCAGGCCTTTTGGCCAGGAGGACCAAGTGGGAACCTTGTCCCCGTCAGGAGCTTCGTGCCCCGGGGGATCAGGGTAAGCGGTCCAAGCCCCTTTAGGGGTAGGACACAGCACACCCCTAAGTGCACTTTTTGTGTGGTGTTTTTGCACTTGCACTTTTTTGTGAAACACTTACGGGTTTTTCGTTATAGTTGCACGTTTGCGGACCAGGTAACTGTAAATAGAGATGCGCTATAAATCTATTAAATACAGATAAATATTATATATTACTAGCCGTGCACACACAATAGTGCTCAGTGACAAATAATTGCAAACAAATAAATATCTCTTTCCACAAGTATAAGTGAAACATGACCTTGAATATGTGACAAACTACAGATAATTGTGAAGTAAATCTTTAAGAAGAAAAAATTCCAGTGCTATTTATCAATATCTCTAAAAACACACTGTATACATACAAATGTCAAACCAATTAAATTATATATGTGTTAATTGAGAACATAAAGTCTGTGCAAGTGAATCTGTGCTGATGTGATCTTCACTCCAGTGTAAAATGAACAGAAATCCTCAAATGGCAGCAATGCCTGCTCACCTCCACACATTGACCCACACAGGGCCACAGGGCTATAATAAACAGTAACAGATCCTCTCCACTCCACTCCTCATCACAGGGACCATGGGATAGGAAAAAGACCTCTGCTCAGCGCAGCTTATTCACTCCTCCTCCACTCAAGGTAACATATATAGGGTATAAAGCAAGAAACCTTCCATGGTACAGTATCTTTTTATTTAAATTGCAGGTAAAAGTTGTTAAAGCACTCACATGTATCCCCAGTAACAATCGCCTTTCACCACATGCTATGGGTGTACTGCATGGTATACTGGGTGTAGCAAGATGGCCACTACCGGAAGTGCGTCACCCCGTACCGGAAATTACGTACCGACACGTTGACTCGTGACTTCATCAGGGTTCACCTACCAGCATGTCTTTGGAGGGTAGGAGGAAACCAGAGTACACAGAGGAAACCCACACAGGCACAACATGCAAACTCCAGGCAGGTGGTGCCATGGTTGGGATTTGAACCAAGGACCCTAGTACTGCCAGGTGGAAGTGCTAACCATTTAACCACTGTGCTGCCCATCCTACAGCACTGATCCAAAATTTCCCTCCAGGCTCTGTCAGAACTACTTTAGTAGAATAGAACAAGACATAGGCTTCAAATCATGGAATGGTCAGCACAGTCTCCAGACTTAAACTCTGTTGAGCTAGTTTGGTATGAACCAGACAGAAAGGTGAAAGCAAAGCAACCTACAAGTGCAACACATTTGTGGGATTTCTGTTGGGAAGAACTTTCCAAACATTTGATTTCCATTATCGAAAGAATGCCATGGGTGTGCTTTGTTGTTATATCTGCAAAAGGTGGCTGTATTGATGGAGTTTAGATTTTATTAAAGAAAATGATTCCATGATTTATTTTTTATGTTCAATTGTTTAGTTGTTCTATGCTTCATTTTCAGTGTACATTGAAACATTAAACTGCATAAATTTCAATAAAACCTGGAAAAGTGAGGGTGTTCTAAAACTTTTGACAAGTAGTGTTGATGATGAATAGGATGATTACAAATCTGTATATGAAGTACAGTGATGAATATATTGAACGACCAAAGAGAAGAACATGACATTAAAATTTGCTTTCAGTTAAATGTTACAATAATTATTTGTAATTGTTTTCTCCCTGAAAACATACTATAGTTCTCCAACCATTAAGCTATGTAACTCATGTTACTCATCATTCCTTCAACGCTTTTCTCTGGAAGGGTGATTTGTAAATGGCTTTCCTGGCAGTTTTTTAACCCAATCCATGCCTAACAGCTTGTAAATGGCTCCTAACTTCCCCCCTTTCCCTTGTTTTTTATCAAATGCTACCTCCTTTATAATGTGTCCTTTGTAAAAACAGTCATGCTCTCTGTCTTTGAAATCCATCTGTAGCTCTCTTCTATAATTTATATGCTGGCGTCAGAGCTGTGTGTCACTTGATACCAGATATGTTTCTTCCAATGGCACCACACCCACCATATTGCCTAGGCTTTGTTTCTAGGAAGCAGTATGGCACTGTTTTATAGGATGATGTTACATTTACTGTGACCTTTGAACTTACCAAATGTAGGCTTTCAGGTTGTATTATTAGCTAAAATAACTGCTTCCAGGTTTGGACTTTTTTTTGGACTGTTCCTAATGGTGTAGTAAGGACTGTATTTTTTTTTACTGGTGTCGGCTAGGCAAACAGTTTTTGCTGTCCTAAGTTACATCCTTCTGCTAGAATCCCATCATTTTCCCAAGTCATGTCTTTATTTTCTTAGTCCTAATGTGTAAATAACCCTCTCTTAGTAAATTGTTCCTATTGTAAGTTGAAAAAGGCACCTATTTACCTCTGCAATCCGCAGGCACATTCCTACTATGCCTAATGGCAAACCTGGCCCTGAGAGTAGTTAAACTCTTGTAGGCCTAGATGTGAT
Organism: Staurois parvus; assembly: GCF_062004578.1. Classification (NCBI taxonomy): domain Eukaryota; kingdom Metazoa; phylum Chordata; class Amphibia; order Anura; family Ranidae; genus Staurois; species Staurois parvus. The sequence goes on along the minus strand of NW_028318388.1, from coordinate 1,423,422 downwards.
ATTGAAAGCATGGCTTCAGGATAAGTCAGTTATTGTACAACCTACCTCTGCACACAAATGACTTGTTCAGTATAGCCTCTTTTAGCCAGTAAACTGCATGTGTGTGGACTGCCCCTGCTTCTGCTCCCAAGTCTGATTATTGTCCACCCAGGGGCAGACTGACCATTTGGAAACTCGGGCACTGCCCGAGGGCCCGGGGTCAGTAGGGGGCCCCATGAGATGCCCCTGGTACCTTTTTCATAGGCTTTTTTGAGTTTGGGCAAGGACACAGGGGCCCCATGATCCCCTATTGCCCGGGGGCCCCATGAGTTGTCAGTCCGCCCCTGGACGTACGGGTACGCCGCTTTGTCTGCAGCTACCGCCTATCCGTAGTACATTGCGGGGTGGGAAGCAGTTAAAAATGACAGAAAAAACAGGATGGGGGTCACCCCCCTTCCACATCCATAACCAGGCCCCTCCCCTCAATCCATTACCCTAACCCTTAGCAAATGAGGTGCAGATCTGCAGACTTCCATCGTCCATGAGTTGTCAGTCCGCCTCTGTGTCCACCTCAGGGAAGTCAACAAAGTCTAATTGAATTTTAAATCAGATCTACATGCTAATATTTTAACAGTCTTGCCAGGTTGGATAATAAAGAGGGACTAAAATATCATTTCTGAAAAAATGCTGTTTAGTCTCCCTCCAGTGCTTTGAACATGAATAAAAGTTTAGGACTTTGATCGCATGATCTTTACTTGGGAGGGGCACCCTCTAATCTGAGTCCTATGCTTCAGCAAAGATCATGTTTTCAAATTTCTTTGGTTTTGGTTTTGTGAGTGGCATTTTCTTCCGTAAAGGTTTCAGCTTTTCTTTTGTTTTGTATCTAGTAATCTCTACAATGCAGTCAAAGCATTTGGCATTTGACTATAGGTGCACAAAATCTGGCAGTTATGCCAACTCCCGTATGACCCCCTTGAATAACTCAGTTGTTTAGTAGGGTACCAGTGACTAAATCCTACAGATTTTTTTAAATCAGGAATCTTTTTATTGAGCTTTTATAATAAAATGAAGCACATAAATTGAAGAAAACAGAGTATGGTACATTTGTCAGCAATCAACAATGAACACATAAGTGAATTGCATTCAGAGTTAGATATAGAAAAGGAGCATCATAGGTCGTACATGTCACATAAGTAGGTCAGAATCCGACAACCAATTTGACCAGTAAAAAAAAAAGTTAAGAATATTAATATAGTAAAGTTATAGAGGGTCTTATGTAGAAGACAGGGAGCAGGAGTAAAAGGGAATAATAAAAAGAAGGGGGAAAGGGGAAGAGGAGGATGGCAAAAAGAGGGAGGAAGAGGGAAAGGACAGGAACATATTGGAGCCACTAGCATATCTGACAAGTAAGACCAAGTACAGTACTTATATGATTTGATACATTATTGCATTGTAAATAGTAAGAAGCATAGAAGTAATGAAGAGCCGGACAGCTTCATATTGTTTTACTTTGAGCATCAATCCAGTTCGCCCAAAATGTATAACATTTTTGGACAGTTCCTACTAGTGTATGTGAATTAATAAAGGGACAGAGTGTCTCTAAGGGATGTTTTCCAGCTGATAAGAGTAGGTGGGTCCAAAGATTTCTAATGCAAAAGAATTTCCCTTCTGGCATAGATTGTAGCATAAAAAACAAAAAGCTTCTGGTATCTGGTAGCCTCAAGATCATCTGTAATCCCCAAAAGAAAAATCAGGGCCTGTGAGCAACTTCAGTTTCCTCATTGTATTAATAGTTTAAACCACTTTCCTCCAGTAAGTCTGGAGCAGGGGACATGTCCACAATACAGGGAAAAACGTGCCCACGTCCACTCCACACCTGCAGCACGTGGCCGCCACCATGGGGTAAAGCTCAGGTAACCTCTGTGGGGTGTAGTATATTCGATGACAAAATTTTATTTGGATGACATGATCCTTAGATTTAATAATGTCAGGCAAAAAATATTGTAAGCATCCATCCAAGTCCTCTATAGTCAACAATGGAATATCAGTAGACCATATATTGTAAAAGGAGGTCATATGTAGTATGTCTATAGAGAGAGTAAATTATTATATAAAGAATTAAGCAGTTTAGTCAGATCATTCTTTCTCAACAGTCATTCAACAGCATCACCCATCAGCATCAATTGTGTTGGAAATTGTGCTTGGGCCACATGTTGTGATTGCAGAAAATGGAAAAACATAAAATTGGGTAACTTAAAAGTAACTTTAAGTACATCACATCTCAGCAGCACACCCCATGCTCTAGTTTTACTGGGTAATTTTTATCCTGTTGGTAGCTCTCCTTTAAAACAAACCTGATGTCCAGGTAAAAAAAAGTAAAGGTCCTTCACTAATGTGTCTTCTGTTACATTTGTTATTCACAAAACACTCCTCTATAGAAAATTTGGAGCCATTTTGAATCTCATCAATGAACAACAAAGATGTTTTCCATTCTTTAAATAAATTGTGAGTGACGGAGCGTTAGAACATATCAGTTGGCATCTGTCCACCGGGAGCCATAACAGCTGACTTGTACGTACTACCCAGATTCCTTCTCTACAAGTTGTGTCATTTCTCAGAATTATGCTTGGAAGTCCCATTAAATCTATATTGATGCCCTCTGGCCTATGTAAATATGATTACCATCACCGCATGCTAACGCAGGCACAAGATTTTCATTGCCTTTCTTCTATCATTCACATACAGGTGTATAATTTCAAGAGCAGAAAGAGAAATATTAATCATGCAGCTTTCAAGATCGGTGATTAGCCCTGTATTCTCATTAACAAAACAAAATGTATTTTGAATATTTGCTGTCAAGGCCATACAGATTTTTTTTTTTTTTTTGTAACTTTTTCTACTGTAACTAGAGGAGACAAAACTAGCAAAACTGTTTTTTTGTGCTAAGAGTATTTAAACTGTTAATAAAAAAAAATGTCATAACACTTGCAAAATCCATAGTGTTGTAAGAATTACAAACACTGATATGTTATACTGGCAAACCATATTCTGTACAAGGTTGGATTTTATTTTTTGACAGCCCCCTGCAGTATACTTCCACCCCGACGAGGGGTGATATGATATCACCTCCCCAAAAACAAGCTTTTGTGACAGGCATAGGAACGGACACCAACCAGTTGTAACTCTTGCAAACCTTATGTGAAGTTGACGATTATTAAAAGTGGCCATACATGGGTCAAAATTTGTCTGGCACAGTAGGGACTGGCCACATTTTGGTCCATGTATAGACAGGCTGGTTGTACAGAAGTCGATCTACTGATCAACCTCTGTACAAACAGCATGCTGTTTTTTCCGATTGATCAGTGCTGCTGGCTATAGCTGGCAGCACTGATCAGTGTATTCTGACAGTGGGAAAGCTTCCCCGCTGTCAGAATACAATAACACAGTGGGAGTGAGTGCACCATCGAATATCGAATTATCGAATATGTGGATGATTCCCTATTACCACAAATATGTGGAAAAAGGAATAAGGTCATTTTTTTCGATCAACCTGCTGCTATCTTAGTGCAGTCCACTGAGCATATGCTGCAGTCTGCCAGTAGGGTTTAGAAAAGGTACCTAAATATTAATGGAAAGCTACTGCATGCTATATTTATCCCACAGTAAAAAATACAAGTTTAGAGAGGGCCACAAAAGAAAGTTTCTGCCTAATGTAAGTAATGACAGCAATCCTGTGCTGTCAACTCATTGGCAGGACTTTTACATTTATCGTTTAAAATGGAAGAAAGGTTTACTTTAACTGGTTATTCTGCTCTTCAAAAGGGCATATCCTAAAATATTGACCTGGATCATTACCTTCCCCATTTTATTACCTAATCGAGATCTAAAGCTTTCTTTATGTCGTAATACTGTATATAGGTACCATGAGACTGTAGTTAGTAACCCCTGTCAGGCTCTATAATTATTTTTCATTGTTAATTTTCCTATTTTGGTCGTTTGAGAGAATATTACGTGTGACGGGAGTGACTTTTGGGGGTGGGGGGACCTCTGTATCATCTTCCCAAATTCCCATTATGTTTAAGGCACCCTGTGCCTGTTAAGGGGTACAGGGTGTGTATGTGAATGTCTGAGTCTTGTGTATAGTGTGTGTTCCTTTGTTCTCGGCCACATGGCTGTCCATTGTCTGTTTGCCATGTGCTACCCCCCATTGTGCTGTGTCTTCCTGTCCAGCCAACTATTATGGGATGTACTGTTTGTGTATTGGTGTGGGGGTTGGTCAATGTCCTTTGCCATCTGTTTCATCCCATTGTTCTGTGTCATGGTGGGATGGGGAGGGGTGATGATGTATTTCCTGTTCTTGGTTGGTTTCCCCGCCCTCTGTATATATCCTATGTTTTGTGTTAAAATAAAGAGAGTTGGCTTCCTGTTTAAGAAGAGCTGGGTGCTGTCTATTTCCTGAGGGATTTCAAGGGTGTGGTCCGTGGATGGTGTTCGGACAGGGGAAGTTGTGCTATAACGGAAAAACTCAGTGTGGTCTGGGTTCCGGTTCCGTTACATTACTCTTTTGCCTATTAAAACGGTAGTACATTCTGTAGGGGGGAAAAAAGGTTCCCCTGCAAGCTTGGTATCACATTCTAGCACATTATGAAGGACTTACCTTAAAACAAAGCCCTCCAGCAGCGCATTGTCACCGCTGACGGGGCTTCCATCTTCACCCGGTCTTGCTTCCAGGTTTGCAGGCCCTGGCCATTTGAATGGCCAAGCCGCAATGACATCACACCCACGAATGCACACGGGAGTCAAGGCCACAGCCCACAGCTCTGAAGGGACAGCATGAGTATGTCATCCCTTCAGAGCACATGTTGGTAACATCTCCAGCTGCAGAAACAGTGAATATCTCCTAAACCGTGCATGTTTGGGTGATATTCTTTGTACCTAAAGGTAAATTTTATTATAAGCCTACCTGTAGGTACAAGTGGTGTTTACTGCCGCTTCATTAAAAGAGCCCATGTTCTTTGGTGAACATCGCTTTCCTGAAACCAACCCAGTTGGTTACCAAGTAGCACAAAAAAAACTGTGTTAATAAAAAAGCAAAAACGATTCTTAAAAGCTTTTTTGAAATTGGTCTTTTTTACAAGTCGTCATGTGACTACTATTCAGTGCTGAATCGCTGAGCCCCAAGGGATAGGCATGGTTGCTCATTTTGATGATCAGCTGCTTCTGCCAATTTCAAATATGCATTAAGCTCTTTCGTTCCATGGATAGAGCTGTAGTGCTCATATGCTGAAGGTTGGGTCTCTGTCATGTAAAGTGGTTGGAAAGTCCTAAATATATCCATTGAAGCCACTGGCCCCAGGTGATACACAGAGATGAAGCAAATCCTCTTATATAAGGGTCCTTTCACACTGGGCGGACCCATTTAGTGGATCTGCTTGCTCATCGGGGATCTATCTGCTGAGCATGCGGATGACAGCTCTGTGTCCCTTCCACTGCTGCAGAGCGGACACAGAACAGCTCACTCTCCTTGATAGGTGATCGGATGAAAACAGACCACCTGTCCATTTCCATCTGACCCGATCCGACAGACAGAAGGGGAGTTGGACCCCCATCTGTCCCTTTTTTGCAGGCCGGATTGGATTGGATGTCGTCACATGTCCGTTTACACCCGCCGCTCTATAGAGGAGAACGGAGGTTCCGATCGGGTACGCCTGAAAAATGGGCAGGTGAACCCGACCAGAACATCCATGTGAAGGAGGCCTAAGTTGTACCTGTCTATCTGCAGTTTTTTCTTCTCTACATCCATTCAAAGTGCTGAATTTATAAAGCTTGTCTTGTCTTGTTTTTTTTTTTCCAGAAAAAAGGGGGTGGATAGCTGAAGTTACACTCTGCAGAGCTCGGTGAGTCAGCTGGAGGTCTCATCCTGTCACCATTTTTCTCTTGTCAGAAAAACCTGTCATGAGTGATTCATGCTGATAGCAGAGGATCAAGGCAGCAGACAGAAATGACACTTAGTGCTCTGAATTGGGACAAGAACACTCTATAGAGGAATGAGCTTTGTTCATATTTCATGTCTAAGGTTTATAACCACTTTATGCTGTGAAGATCCAGAAGGGGGGCTGTCAGCAGTAATTTGAATATGGAACTGTAGGCATGCTGCACATCAGCACCGCATCTAGCAGTTCCCATTTAGCAGAGACGCAAACTGACCATGTTAAGATGGACTTGCTTTAGTGCCTAGAGTGGTCAGAAAGAAAAAAGGAAAGGGGTGTTTAAAAAGAGGATTGGCAGGATCACCAGTTGCATATTTTGTTTTGGTACTTACATTTAAACCAAAGAAAAGAATATGTGCATTAGGAGGGACAAGTTTTTGACTGTCTAAATGAAAGTCAACCCTTTAAAGGATCGGGGACAAACTGACCCCTAAGAATTCACAGTTACCCCTCTATTTTATAGAACATAAAAGAATGTTTCAAATGGCAACCAGTACAGTCTGTTTTCTGGAGCAGAAAAATCATCCCACTCAAAACTGACTCATGGATACAGGCATATAGGCAAAACTATAACTTCTGCTGTTCTCTTTAGTTTATAAATCTACAGCTATATTTTTCTTGTTAGTATCCATTGTTCTATTACATTTGTATCCATTTATAACTTTATAGTATCCAATGGAATGTAGGAAAAAAGCATATAGCTACACCAGCTTAATTCTTTATTATTGAAGTATTAAATGCTGATTCACTGGACTAAAAATAAAAGAAACAATATTTTCTTTATAATGAAAAAGTCCACATTTTTGCCTTGAGGACACAAGCTTTCAAAGGTTTTCATTGCTAGGTGGAAAATGGTAATTGTTTTCCATACCTTTGTTATAGATCTGTGCTGGCTGGTTACACTTTGCATTGTAGCATGTTTGATGTACAGCGTGACACGTACAGGAGACAATCTACTGTGGATTTGTTCATGATTCGTGGAATAATTCTTGATAACCTTGGGCCAGAAAAGTTGTTTCACAGATTGAATTACCTGATCATGTCTTATTCGTCTATAGGTACTCCTCACTCAAAGAAAATGTTCTATTTAAACTTAGACACAATCCTGCAATTTAATTTTTTATAGCGGTTAAGATATGATAGTTATGTCTGGTCTCCACCTACTGTACCTCTGTATTGCTTTTTCACTTTACACATTTTTTTGCTTCAATTATTAAACATTCAATCAGTTCGCTGCTGGACCTTTTTCTTTTTTACTTTTTTTTTTTTTTTTTGCACATGTTAAAATGTACCTGAAGCCTGCAGATTACTTTAAACCCCCAAAATGTATCATTAATTACTTAAGGTCTTGAAGATTTTACTCCCTTCATGATCAGGCAATTTGGCACTTTTCTACTCTGACGATTGCGTGGTCATGCAACACTGTAGGCAAATGAAATTTATAAATTTATGTAATTTTTTTTCCACAGAAATAGATGCAATTTGGCACTTTTCTACTCTGACAATTGCGTGGTCATGCAACACTGTAGGCAAATTAAATTTATAAATTTCTATAATTTTTTTTCAACACAAATAGAATTTTCTTTTTGTGGTATTTGATCACAACTTTTTATTATATAAATTAAATAAGACAGAATTTAAGAAAAAAAAAAAAAAAAATAAATATATATATATATATATATATATTCTACTTTCTGTTATAATACATTAAATAAAAAATGTAAAAAAAAATCTAATTTCTTCATAAAAATTAGGCAAAAGTGTATTATGCTACATGGTAAAAAAAAAAAAAAACCCTCCAATAAGCGTATATTAAATGGTTTGTGTGAAAGTTATAGCATCTACAAATTATGGTATATATTCTGGAATTTACGCAGCTATGATGCTATACTGGTAATGGCGGTGATCAATGACTTATAGTGTGACTGTGATAATGTGGTGAGCAATCTGGCGCTAGCTCACGCTGGCTGTGACAGTGACTATCAGTGAACTAATGACACTGACTGGAAAGGGGTTAACATCTAGGGGAATTCAAAGTGTTAACTGTGTGCCTAACAATGTGTAATATGTGCTGCTTTTACTAATAGATATGGCTGTGTCAGGGGCGGACTGACCATTTGGAAACTCGGGCATTGCTCGAGGGCCCGGGGTCAGTAGGGGGCCCCATGAGATGCCCCTGGTACCGTTTTCATAGGCTTTTTTGAGTTTGGGCAAGGACACAGGGGCCCCATGATCCCCTATTGCCCAGGGGCCCCATGAGTTGTCAGTCCGCCCCTGGGCTGGGTAAACATAGGGCTCTGTGCTGTGATTTTGCTAAGCCAATCATCAGGTCCCAGCCATAAATCATTGGCCAGGACCTGCTGACCGACTTGCCCTGTACCTGGAAATGCTGGTTCACGCACATGTAGGTGATCCAGCACAGAGGGGCTGCCCGTCCTCAGTATATATACTGTGGGTGGCCTTTAAGCAGTTGATGTATAATTTCTGAAAGCAGAGACCCAGTAGAATAAAATGCTGGTAGTTGCAGATTTTATGTCATGATACTGCACTGCTGGTTACTAACTCTATACTTTAAAAAAAACTTGCAAATTAGTTGTACTGCATACAAACACAACATAAGAACAATTTTTTGTAAAATATAAAATATGTGATGGTGGCAAGCAAGTACCTCAAGCCTCAAAATGTGCCCATGAAACGGCAAAAAAACAATGGCACTTTTATGCACAGGTAGTACAGTGCCTTGAAAAAGTATTCATACCCAAATATCTGAAAAGTATGGCGGCATTTGTATTAGTCCCCCCGGAGTCAATAATTTGTAGAACCACCTTTCGCTGCAATTCCAGCTGCAAGTCTTTTTGGGGATGTCTCTATCAGCTTTGCACATAGAGAGGGAACTTTTTGCTAATTATTTGCAAAATAGCTCAAGCTCTGTCAGATTGGATGGGGAGCGTCTGTGAACAGCATTGCAGTCATCCAGTAGAAAGAAGCAACAGAGAGAAAGGACGCACAGCCTAGTGCATTATCCAGAGAATATTTAATAAAAATCCAAGTACCAGCTGTACCATGTACTTGTATAAAAAAAAGTATCCTGTTCTCTTTGTATTGCTTCCTTTGTGTGAAATCCCTGGTGTCCCTGCCAGTCCCTCTTCTTTCCTATTAAAAACTGACCACACTAGGTATCTAGCTATACTGTGATCTCAGCCTGCTGTCCTCCAATGATCAGTCTTGTCCTGACTCCCACCGCACAACCATTCACTGGGACTTTCAGTTTCCTGCTATTTCTCCTCCCCAAGCTTAGGCTTGCCTGAACTGAAAAATTATGGCCATAGTAGTCTATTCAACTATTTCACCTGGTCATCTGGTCAGTAACACACCTCCTGTATTAGAGTGCCCCCAACTCTGGATAAATGAGCACAGGGGGCACATCAGACAGGGCATTGTCAGTAAACACAAATGCTCCTGTGCTTGGGGATGGACTCGATACAGGCTACAATTACATAAGGAATGTCCTGGAACATGCACACCTTGCTGCCCTCAAATGGACCGGGGAAATCCAAATATACTGAATGAGGAAAGAAAAAACAGGGCGCACAGGCCTAGTACATTACCATAAAAAATGTTTAATAAAAAATAAAGTAGGTGTTGTACTCACAAACGACAATATAGTCAAGGCACATCATAAAGAACACCTGGGTCAGCACCGCGCTGAGTAACAGTCCACAATAGGGACATCCAAAAGTCTGACGCGTTTCGAGGACTTGCCTCTTCCTCAGAGCATTGTCAGGGCATTGTCAGTCTAGCAGGGAAGGTAGTGTTAAATGTACTAGCAGATTTAAATATATTAACAAATTGAGGACAAACTCCAGCTCACACTTTATAATCAGTTACAACAAAAGTTTTTTTTTTTTGGGTTAAAGATTTTCCATGAATAAATAAAAGCTGATATTTTAGGCCACTTGCTAGTGTTAAATCGCTGTCTCTGTAAACTGATATATCTGGAAGAGCTTGCTCTTTGGAAACTGACTTACTGGCAAAATCACCAGATGAAAATAGAAGAAAGTAAGCCCAAAAAAGAAAACTAATGCAGACATCACATGTAAGAAGTGGTAAGCTGCAATATTACACATTTGCTTTTGGGTTTAATACTGCTTTACCCCAGGTTCACACCTAAGCGTTTTCTGCAGAAACGCAGTACAGTCCATTTAACATGATTTCCTATGGGACATGTTCACACCTGTGTGTTTTCATCCGGTGTGTTTTTTGAAAAGGGTCAGGGACTTTTTTTAACATAAAAAAATGCGTTTTTGGTTCAATATAGACTTCAATGGAAATGCTGCAGAAAAGCAGGTATTGCATTTTTGCTGTGCTTTGCATTTTAAATCTGCCTAGCAAGAAAAAAAACATGCAAAGCGCATCAAAAACGCATCAAAAGCTCAAGTGCAAAAATGCAAAACACAATGCAAAATGCAATGCAGAAACGGCTCAAACGCAACCTGCATAGGTGTGAACCTAGTCTTAATGTAGTGAAACTCATCAAACTATTTTCTATGTACCTATTATTATTATAATACAGGATTTATATAGTGCCAACAGTTTGCGCAGCGCTTTACACTATAAGGGAGACAGTACAATTACAATACAGTTCAGTACAGGAGGAATGTGAGGGCCCGGCTTGTGGAGCTTACAATCTAAATACCTATGCACTAGATGCCACCGTATGTACAGGGACCAAGCCGTGGAGAACTGCCCAAGCTGGTAGAGCATTGAAAGCCTTCCCACACCTTCACTTATTATTATTATTACATAGTTATAGTTAGTCTGGCTGAAAAAAGACAAAAGGCCATCCAGTTCAACCATAGAAAAAAAAAGTTATGATCCTAGAACTAAAGTTATGGCTAAATGGTTAGCACTTCTGCCTGGCAGTACTAGAGTTGTTGGTTCAAATCCCACCACCTGCCTGGAGTTTGCATGTTCTCCTTGTGCCTGTGTGGGTTTCCTCTAGGTACTCCAGTTTCCCCCCAAAGACATGCTGGTAGGTTAATTGGATCATGTGTAAATTGACCCTAATATGTGTATGTATGAATGTAAGTTAGGGACCTTAGACTGTACACCCCTTGAGGGTTAGGGACTGATGTGAATGTACAATATGTATGTAAAGCGCTGTGTAAACTGACGGCACTATATAAGTACCTGAAATAAATTTATAATCCTACACCCACAGTTGATCCAGAGAAAGGCAAAAAATCCCAGCAAAGCATGATCCAATTTGCTCCTGCAGGGGAAAAAATTCCTTCCTGATCCCCGAGAGGCAATCTGATTTAGTTATGGCTAAATGGTTAGCACTTCCGCCTGGCAGTACTAGGTTTGTTGGTTCAAATCCCAGCCACGGCACCTCCTGCCTGGAGTTTGCATGTTCTCCCTGTGCCTGTGTGGGTTTCCTCTGGGTACTCCGGTTTCCTCCCACACTCCAAAGTCATGCTGGTAGGTTAATTGGATCCTGTCTAAATTGGCCCTAATATGTGTATGTATGAATGTGAGTTAGGGACCTTAGATTGTACACCCCTTGAGGGTTAGGGACTGATGTGAATGTACAATATATATGTAAAGCGCTGTGTAAACTGACGGCGCTATATAAGTACCTGAAATAAAAAAATAATCCTACACCCACAGTTGATCCAGAGGAAGGCAAAAAAACCTAGCAAAGCATGATCCAATTTGCTCCTGCAGGGGAAAAAATTCCTTCCTGATCCCCCGAGAGGCAATCGCTGGATCAACTTTACCTATAAATGTTATGAAAGCAAAGAACAAAATGTAACTTCTTCACCATTCCTGTGTGCTAAGCATTTTCTGCCTCCACTGCATTGGGCCAACGATGATAAAGAGTTAACCTCACGCAGGCAAGAAATAACTAATGAAATTTACTAAGCTGAAGATACCGCACATGTGACATCTCATTCACCAGTACGTAGCAGGAAGGTAATTCAGACAGCATTGTGCGTCTCTGTTCCGCAATGTATCAAAGGTGTGATTCATTAATAATTAAGCTGCGGAAATTAAAGGCCTGAGTACAATGACCCAGTGCATCATTGAAGACCACCCTTTGTTATGCAGATGCGAATGCTCTAAGCCCATAAGAGATCTGTTAGTTGCCTAGGCTTTGAAGTCATGATGCTCTCTACAGTTAAGTATTCTGTGGGTTACATTAGGATACTGCTAAACTGAAGCTCTCCATTGTCTTGGTGCTCCCATCCTCCTATATCAGGGAATGAATCACATGTGATCGGCTTACTAGGTGTATCACTGACACTCTGTTCAGACTTTCTGCTGCTCCTACCGAAAGCTGTACTGTTTTCTCTCTGGGTGCCCCTTGGTTGGGGATGTTGGCTTTTCCCACGTTTGCTTGAATACGCTGCTTACATTTTGCAATGCAGGTAATTTTTTTTTATCTACTCTGTGTTGGCCATTGTATCTTTATGCAAATTCAGTTCAAAGTTGTCTTGCATGTTAAGTTTATGTATTTGTTTTTCTTTCATTTAGATGCTCCTTCTGAAAACAAGTAATTTCAGAATACTTTCAATTATGTAGTGTTGACATATTTATGTTAAAGTGGTTGTAAATTCTTCCATATGCCCAATGTAATGACTGAACTCAGGTGACACAGATATGAAACTTATCTTCCTATGTAAGTTGTACAGGTTTATCTCTTCTTTACATCCATTCAAAGTCCAGAATTTATGAAGATTGTATGAGAGTTGAGAAAAAAGGGGGGTGGAGAGCCGAGGTTACTGTCAGGGCTCCGGGTATGAGCAGAGGTGTGTGGACTGACACAGGGAAACGCAGGCTTCAGATATGGTATAAACAATATGATTTATTAAGACTAACAATACAAAACGCAGTGCAAAACTAAACATAAACACAGTGTAAACAAACCAAACCAAACCACCTACAGATAACAATACATACAATGCAAGAGTCGTCAGGCAGGCCGGGTCAGTAGCAAATGGGCAAACTGAGTACCAGGAACAGGCGGGAGAGTGGTCAGGGTCACAAGCTGGGTTCAGTGACTCACGGGCAGCACGGTGCAGAGGGTCAGGCAGAGAATGTCAGGGTCACAAGCCAGGGATCAAACAGGAGAAGTCAGCAGAGGTCAGGATCAGGCAGGGTCGGCAACAAGTCAGGCAGAAACCGGAACAGGAACACAGGATACAAGATACAGGGGCCCATGGAAAAACACACACCAAGGCCCTGACTGTGAGTCTGGCCATTCTTTAAATACAACCAGCTTCAGGTGTTTGGCTGACTGCAGGGGTGAGTCTCTGATTGCTGAGAGCACCCGCTGGCCAGCCCTGGTACTGCAGCCCACAAGGCAGGTGAGTCCCACCATTATTGGCAAGTCCATTCCTGACAGTTACACTCTGCAGAGTTCAGTGAGGAGAGCTCTGAAAGCTGATTGGAGGGAAGGGACACCCCCCTCCCCCCCTCCACACAGCTCACAGAAACAGAGCTGAGGCTGTCAATCTGCTGGAGGTCCCTCCCCTGTCACAATTCTTTTTCTTGGTGTCAGGAAAACTTGTCAGAAGTGACTCCTCTAGATAGCAGTATCCTAGCCTGTAAGCTCGAAAGAGCAGGGCCCTCGAACCCCTCGTGTATTGTTTTGTTACTGTTTTGTCTCATGTACTGTCCCCCTTGCTACTGTACAGTGCTGAGCAAACCTTTTGGCGCTATATAAATACTGTATAATAATAATAGCAGAGGAAAAAGCAGCAGACAAAAATGTCACTTGGTGATCTGGATTGAGACAAGTACACACTATAGAGGGATATGCTTTGTTCATATTTCATGTCGGAGGTTTACAACCACTTTAACTGAAAAGTAATCTTCATTTGATTAGTCGTCCTTTATCATGTTAAAAAGTAAACCACTACATAGGTTGTGTGGTCTCTGCCAGTGCTGTGGGGATACTGCTACGGAGACATTTTTTACCCTAATGCAGGGAATGCTTTTATGTAACAAATTTTACAGCCACTTTAAAAATTGTTCCAAAGTTGTGGTCCGTGACCTTCACTATCTTACTAACATCTCATCCAATGCTGGGCTGTGGTGTGGCAGCACCCAAATATTGTAGAGTTCCCCTTTAAGTTTTAACATTTCTAAAAGCATCTGTTTGCAGAACCAGGAAATCAGCTCACTTCTTCCCCCTCATTTCCTGGGGAACAATGTGTTCCAGTCTAGCAGCTGACACCCTAACTTTCAGTAGGTGATATTTTATCTAAATGTGAAACCACAAAGGCTATATGCTGAACTGCTCAGAATGTATTTTAAAGGTACAAAAAGTAAAGAGGAAATATATGCATTATGACATAATTGTTGATATATACACCATGTAAGATGCTTCTCAAGGCACTTAGCTTGTAGTCATGAGTCTGGTTAGGTCAATTAGCTGGTAAATAAAAAGCTTGTTTTCCTCAAGTTCGTGTCCGGAGTTTTCCTGGAGTTCCCAAAGTTGCCATTACAGTGGGACAAAAAGAATGGTGCAGAAAAGTCTCGTACTGATGATGTGTAGTGCTGCTATGGGGATTTAACAAGAGATCATTGGGCTTTTATTGGGGAGCTATTTAGTCCTGATCACTACTGCCAACAGAGTCCACTAAGGCTCCATTCACACTTGTGCAACTCCAAAGTCACACAATTTAATTGTGTCATTTAGGAGTGCAACTTTGAGTGCGACATTGAACCGACTTCTGTGATCTAAGTCACATCAAAAGTTGTATCAAAGTAGTGCAGGCACCTTTTCAAAGTCGCTGCAACTTTAAGTCACACAGATCCAAACAGGTGCCATTGAAAAGAATGGACTTTGACAAGTCGCACAAGTGTGAATGGAGCTTAACCATTAGCCACCCGGCCAATGGCCGTTTGGTGGCCGGCAAAATCCTTCAGTGCTCCGGGTGGACGCCATAAAAAAAAAATACTGATCACTTCCCCAAAGCTATACAATGTTACTATGGTAACATTGTACTACTTTGGTCATAGTGAAATATGAAAAAAAAATCTTAAAAGAAAAAAATGTAATAAAAAAATTTAAAATATTAATAAAAAATATATATATATTTTTTTAAATTATATTTTTTTTTTTTCATACTGTCACCAGTCAGTGTCCTTGATCACCACCATGCCAGTTATATGATGATGCTGTACTGCACTGGTGACAGTATGTAAAAAAAATAGTGAAATTAATTTTTTCAATTTTTTAATTTTCTGAAAAATTATGACAAAAAAAATACAACTTCAAAAAACTTGCCATGCCTCTTATGAAATACGTCGGACTGTCTACTCTGCAAAAAGGGGTCATTTGCTGGATATCTGTACTGTTCTGACATTTGGGGGATATCTGTACTATTCTGACATTTGGGGGATATCTGTACTGTTCTGACATTTGGGGGATATCTGTACTATTCTGACATTCTTGGACCTCAAGAAATTAGATTGGCCGTCCGTACTTCAGAATTGATCAATATTCAGATATATACCATAGTTTGTGAACTCTATAACTTTTCTACAAACTAAAAAATACATCCTAATTTGGGTTATTTTCACCAAAGACATGTAGCAGAATACATTTTGGCCTAAATTTATGAAGAACAATTATTTATTTGCAAACTTTTATAACAGAAACAAAGAAAAATGTGTTTTTTTTTCACAATTTTTGGTCATTTTTTTGTTAATTTAGCAAAAAATAAAAACCCCAGCTATGATTAAATACCACCAAAAGAAAGCTCTAGTTGTGTGAAGAAAATGATAAAATTTTAGTTTGGGTACAGTGTTGTATGACCGCGTAATTGTCATTCAAAGTGTGAGAGCGCTGAGACCTGAAAAATGGTCTGGGCAGGAAGGGGGTAAAAGTCCCGGGTATTGAAATGGTTAAGTTTCAAAGTGCCAAATGCTCTTGACATGCAAATCCTGATGCCTATTTTCAGTTCAAAATGTTTCTTATTTTGGTGGGTCTTTAAGGTTTATGTTCACATATTATTTGGATTGAAAAAAAAGTAATTTATTTTGTAATAACAGGACACAGGGTGTCCACTGCTTTGTGCAGTAGAACAAGAGGTCAGGACCCGTTTCACTTCTAGAAGAGAAACTGATACAGCAATTCTTTAAATAATGTAGTGCTTTGCCTTGACACAACACAGAAGTGACACACTGGAATAGCAATTACTGCTGCAGAAACCAACAGCATTTCACATTTTCTTTTTCAGCATAACAGAATCATAAGCCAACATTTTTATTAAATGTAGGTGAGGAAACGGCAAATTACAAAATCACATAGATATTTTGGGTAAATACGTTCTTCTCTGAAAACAAAAGACAGCGCTGGTTTGTGGTTACCAGAAACACTGTGGATATTTTACACCATTAACCTGGGTTAACACCAGGGGCAGACTGACAACTCATGGGGCCCCCGGGCAATAGGGGATCATGGGGCCCCTGTGTCCTTGCCCAAACTCAAAAAAGCCTATGAAAAAGGTACCAGGGGCATCTCATGGGGCCCCCTACTGACCCCGGGCCCTCGGGCGGTGCCTGAGCTTCCAAATGGTCAGTCCGCCCCTGGTTAACACTGATGCGGGGGAAAGATAAATGTATTTAAATGTGCTAATGTTTTTAAGAGAATAAGGATGTATAATCTATTTGTTTGAAAATTAATAAAATCTGATGCGGCCTGGAGTTCACAGCGTTTTCCGCACCGCATCAGAATCGCACCCTGTTCATGCAAACCACTGTGGGTGTGTACGTTAACAACACCCCGAAATCGGTTCGCAAAATGCGGTGCGATGTGCAGAATCAGATCGCGTAGGCGATTCTAGTGCGGACCCAAAAAAGGGTCCTGCACCTTTTTGGTGTGGATTGGGTGCTATTTGAGCCATAATGTATGGCTCAAATCGCACCGCACACAATTTGAATGTGATTTGTGTAAGTGTGAGTTTATATTACAGTAACAGAAGTTTCCTTCGTATGCAGGGCATGGCAGGGAAGCGGCTATGATCAGTCCTCTTCTGGCGAGCTGTTTCCCGCTGGCCTCTCCCCCCTTCCTCTCATCCCATGTGATGATAGACAAGCACCTGGGATGGACAGGAGGGGTGGAGGGGCTGGTGCAGAATAGCATGCCACAGCCAGGGGCACTTCCCGAGGGTCCGGGGTCACTAGGGGGCCCCATGAGATGCCCCTGGTACCTTTTTCATAGGCTTTTTTGAGTTTGGGCAAGGACACAGGGGCCTCATGATCCCCTATTGCCTGGGGGCCCCATGAGTTGTCAGTCCGCCCCTGGCAGTGCTCTGTGCAACCCCAGAGAGCATGTAAGAGCACACTCTGACTGCTGTATCCATTGAAAAAAGCAGTTCACAAAATTAGGGCACAGAGTCAATGAAATTGGCCCTGTACCAGGTGATCAGTCAGTGTCCCAAATCACCACCATGCCAGTAAACTGTGCCACTAGAGCAGTGCAGCCAGTGACAGTGTACCTGATTGCTGCCACACCAGTACACAGTGTGACCAGACTAGGGCAGCCAGTCAGTGTCCCTGATCGGCACCAAACAAATACAATGTTAACAGACCAATGCAGCCAGCCACAGTTTTTCTGATTGCTAGCCACACCAGTGACAGTGTAGTCAGCAACAGTGTCCTGATTGCTAGCCACACCAGTGCCAGTGTAAGCCAACAGCAGTCTTCTGATCACTAGCCACACCAATGCCAGTGTCTCAAGAGCCAGTAGCGGTGTTCTGATTGCTAGCCACACCCATGCCAGTGTCACCAGAGACAGCATAAGACAGAAACAGTGTTCCTGATTGCTGCCAGAGCCAGTGTGAGCCAGCGCCAGTAACCTGATTACCAGCCACACCAGTACAGTGTCATCTAGTATTATTGTTAGCCAGAACTGGTGTCCTGATCAACCAATGTCATTACCAATGTCATCAGGTACTAGTACATCCACTGCCAAAAATGTATAAAAAAGTACACCAGTGAGTGGGCCTAAGCCATCTCTAATTCAGATAATGCAGGAGTCCCTGCTATACGTCAGGCATACTATGCACTGAATATTCTGCTGAACTGCAGCAGGGAAGCACCATCAGTGCAGTACATTCTGGTGAAAAAAATGTTATAGTCAACACATTAGCATATTTATGCAAATTATGCAGCATTTATGCCTCTTGAAAGACTGAAGGTGCTTCTTGGATTTTGGGCCTCACAATGCAGCTAGGCTGTGAAAAACCTCACACATGTGTCAACCTTAGCTTTGTATAAGTAGTAAAATGTGTTTTGGGGAGCAATTATGTATGCCTATATAATGTGTGAGCGATAACTTGTTAAAGTGACAACTTTCTAAATAAAAAATCCAATGGTGAGGTTTCTTTTTTTAGTAAATACATTTGAGTATTTGTACTGTCCTGGCATTTTAGTGTCTCAAGAAATGAGATGGTCAGAACATCGGGGTTGCTAAATTTAAGATATATATGCCAGAGTTTGTAGACTTATTTGGTTTCTTTTTACTAAAGAAATTGCAGAGTAATACATATTTGGCCTAAATTTATGAAGAAAGTATTTATGTGCAAAGTTTTAACATAAACTAAGGGAAAACATTTTTCTTTTAAAACATTTCATCGTTTTACCTTTATATAGTAGAAAACAAAAAAAAAAAGTGCTAATAAAATACCACCAAAAGAAACCTTTATATGTCTAAAAACAGATATAAAATTAATTTGAGTAGAATGCCACATGGCTAGGTAATTGTCAGTCAAAGTGTCACAGTGCTGAAAACTTGGCCTAGGAAGGAAGGTCTTCAAGTGGTTAATGTCCACCTTGAAGTGGTTAATGCTTGGTGCACTCTCCTCCCCCAAACAAACTGCAATATAAAACATTTTAAAAAATGAGCATCATGTCTATTGTGTAAAGAAAATTCTTACCTTATACCCAGAGTTTTTAGCTTTCTTGTGGGATCATGAAAATCCTGGGATCCCAGAACCCTTGAGAATGGAAATGATCAGTTCCTCACACATTTACAGAGTATTGTTAAAAGAAGATGGAATGCTACACTGTGGTAAACATGGCCCTTTCTCAACTTTTTTGAGCTGTGTTTCTGCCATCAATTTCAAAATTACCTTATGTTTTTATTAAAATGATACATATTCTCAGTTTAAACATTTCATATGTTTTCTATTGTGAATAAAATATGGGTTCATAAGATTTGCAAATCATTACATTCTGCTTTTATGTAGATATTACAGTATCCCAACTTTTTTAGAAATGGGGTTGTAAATTGCTACACAAACTATCGATGCCATAAAAATTAAGCATAATAATAATAATAACATCACAGTGGTTGCGTGAATTTGGATGCTGACGTTAGAACTGCTTAGTAATGCTTTACATAGAGTTGCTGTTTATACACACATTTTTGATCACTGTGAGACCTTTGTACTTTTTTTTTTTTACTTTAAACATAAAAGCAATATGCAAATAAAATCTATTTTTGCATATAATTTTCTTATTTTGCTTGTTTACCATGTTTATGGTAGAAGAGTATTTGTGTGTTCAGTTTGTAAACCCTTTTTTTTTTTTTTCAAGTAAGTCTAGATATAGTTACATGGCAATTTTCCCTAGACTTGTTCTTTTAAAGTTTTATTATGTTTGTTTTTGCATGGGCAATTTTCCATTGCTGAAACATCTAATTAAACAGCCAAAGCATTTGTATTGCATGAAAGCATTAAACACTAAAAACCTTTTTTGATTAAAGTGGATACTCTAAAATATTATATTAAATAATTATTTTACAGCCCCATTGTAATAAATAGCAAATAATGGTGCTGAAAACTTTGTCTTAGTAGACAAAAATGTAATTCTTTGATTAGGCCACCATGAGGTCATGTGACCAGTGCCGTAGCATTTGGCTAGATCTTTTCCAAAGGCAAGGATCACTCTTAGGCAGGGACCAGTCAGTTCTGCTTTGTTAGCACTGTAAGATCACATGATCCAGCAATACATCTAGACCAGGACAATTTGAGTCCAAGCTCGTCTGCTAAATGAAATGATCTAGTCTAAACTTTAAATCCCAACTCTAGGAAAAGAGGAATCCCACCCTCGTCCCTCTGCTAGCAGTGATGCAAAAAAAAATATATATAATCCCTTTTTCCACTTACCTTAAGCCATGGTCACATGATCATTCAAACGCAGGGTCCTTCTTACAGATGTCCAAATCATTGCACTGTGACGTAGGAAATTCCCATTGGTTTGCCAGCAGAAGGACCCTCTCAGCATTCAGAAAAGGGAGTAAAGGGGACTGGCTGAGAAGGGTTAACAGGTCCCTGTCAAAAAGAAATGGTGAGTATACCTGTCTTAACAGGTATGAAAATCTTAACACCTGCAGGAGAATGTAACAAGCATCTGGTGCCATTATAGTGGTGAAGGAAACTGGCGTGAGATGCATGTACCACACTAACCCAGCAGATAGGGGGACTGGGCCTGCACCTAATTAACAAGGGGTTGTGGTAGTTTTCAACATAGACAACTGCCTCAGATCCCTTCCAGATCAGACCTGGCATACATGAGACAGTTCACTCCGCTTTCTTTATTATCCTAAACAAGCTGAGCCTGCAGGGTTAACAACCCTCGCTCTTCTTTTTCCCAAAGTCCAAGTAGAGGCCAGGGGGAAAGTGAGTAAAGGAATCATGAGAACATAGCTCTAACTAAACTTTTCTCTCTGCCATGTCTATCACAGACACAGCATAGAGCAGGGAACAGATCATTCCAAACTAACAAAGGGGCTTGTATCTCTTTTGTTATTTAGGAGTAGCATTTGCTCTGTTTTCTCAGTTCAGAAGAGTGGGGCAGGCATTCTGTCTGCCTGGAAGGATAGGTACTCATCCAACATACACTGCTCATAAAAATTAAAGGAATGCTTTTTAATCAGAGCATAGCATTAAGTCAATTAAACTCCTGGGATATTGATGTGGTCAGGTAAGTAGCAGAGGGGGTTGTTGATCAGTTTCAGCTGCTTTGGTGTTAATGAAATTAACAGGTACACTTGATGGGCAACAATGAGATGACCCCCAAAACAGGAGCCCATTGACATTTTTTTCGCTACTCATCTTTTCTAGTTTTGATTTGGTTAGGGTCGGTGTCACTACTGGTAGCATGAGGCAATACCTGAATCCTACAGAGGTTTCACAGCCAGTCCAACTTCTCCAGAATGGAACATCAATACATGCCATTTTAAGAAGGTTTGCTGTGTCTCCCAGCACAGTCTCAAGAGCATGGAGGAGATTCCAGGAGACAGGCAGTTACTCTGGGAGAGCTAGACAGGACCATAGAAGGTTCTTAACCCATCAGCAGGACCGGTATCTGCTCCTTTCTGCAAGGAGGAAAAGGATGAGCACTGCCAGAGCCCTACAAAATGACCTCCAGCAGGCCACTGGTGTGAATGTCTCTGATCAATCAGAAACAGACTTCATGAGGGTGGCCTGAGGGCCCGGCATCCTCTAGTGGGCACTGTGCTCACTGCCCGGCACTATAGAGCTTGATTGGCATTTGTCATTGAACACCAGAATTGGCAAATCTGCCACTGGTGCCCTGTGCTTTTCACAGATGAGAGCAGGTTCACCCTGAGAACATGTGACAGGCGTGAAAGGGTCTGGAGAAGCCACAGAGTACATTATGCTGCCTGTAACATCATTCAGCATGACCGTTTTGGTGGTGGGTCAGTGATGGTCTGGGGAGGCATGTCCATGGAGGGACACACAGACCTCTACAGACTAGACAATGGCACCCTGACTGCCATTAAGTATCGGGTTGAAATCCTTGGACCCATTGTCAGACCCTACACTGGTGCAGTGAATCCTGGGTTCTTCCTGGTGCATGACAATGCCTGACCTCATGTGGCCAAAATATGCAGGCAGTTCCTGGAGGATGAAGGAATTGATACCATTGAATGGCCCCCATGCTCGCCTGACCTAAATCCAATAGAATACCTCTGGGATATCATGTTTCAGTTCATCCAACACCACCAGGTTGCACCTCAGACTGTCCAGGAGCTCAGTGATGCCCTGGTCCAGATCTGGGAGGAAATACCCCAGGACACCATCCGTCGTTTCATTAGAAGCATACCCTGACGTTGTCAGGCATGCATACACGCACGTGGGGGCTATACAAACTACTGAGGACCATTCTGAGTTGCTGCAATGAAATTTCATCAAAATGGGCTAGCCTGCTGCATCATTTTTTCACTTTGATTTTTGGGGTGTCTTTGATTTCAGTTCTCTGTAGGTTAATCATTTTCATTTCCATCAAACAATGGGGTATCCTTACATTGCTAACACATTACCCAGTCCATGTCAGTATAGATATCCAGCAGGAGAATTTTTCCCCATTGAGATCTGATGTGTTTTCAAAGTGTTCCTGTAATACAAAGTTAAAGTATATGTTTTGGCACATTTTCTTTAATCCATTGTATCTGGATGTACTAATGTTTTCTCACTTTAAAAATGCTGCAAGTAGAGAAAAATACCTGCTGTATCTGCCAGAAATCCAGTGCTAATGCAATGTTTACGCTACTAACACTGCCATTCATGCATTAAAATTCCAAGAAATGTTATCAACCCTGCCTGAGTTCACCCTTCTGGATTACACTACAGCACATCCCACTATGTTATGGAGAAAGGGAAATCTGGGCAGAACTATGAACACTGCTTGGGATTTCACTGCAGTTGAGACATTGTGTTGTCAGCTCCATCAAGAGGTTGGGAGCTCACTGGATTTCTGGCAGACCGGTATTTTTCTGTACTTGCATCCATTTAAAAGGCCTATTCAAACTATATTACCTACTACTTACCCATGGTACCTTGTTGCTTGCATGCAAGTGATTTACTGATTATGCTTCCTGAAACTCTCCTCAGCACCTCTGGGGTTCAGAAGGCAGGCTCTGTGAAATGTGTGACACAGCAGTGCACATTTACAGAGCATCACTGAATTCAAGAAAGTAAATATAGGGAGTTGATCAAAAAGTAAGTCTTCAAGCGTGAACACCATTCAGACAAATAAGAGTAGGCTAAAATAATTGAAATTCAATGTGGATTGGTGCAGCAACAAAGGTCATAAACAGTGGCTTGAACTCGTACAAATCTTCTACTGATATCCTCTTACAATGCCTGCCATGGCTTGAATCTCAGTTTGCACAACCACCAGCTCAGACTCTGCATTCATTCAATTATATCCAGTGATTGGTAACCCTTCCTTCCCACTGGGGTTGACAGATATGATATTTAGCCAACTCATACCCCAGGGCACTTTTCGACTTTGCAATTTTATGTTTGGTCAGGAGAGAAAGGCTTGGTCGGCTTAACATGTGCTATTCTCACTTCCCTGGTGAGTAAAATGGCTTACCCACTTTCTTACTACCTTGACCTGTCGAGGGGCTTCCTCTCACTCTAACACTCCCTTCGAGGATCTCTATTGAATACTGCCCCATATCGCACACAATTTCAGCCACCTACAAATCCCTAATCCTACCTGCTGAATTTTTCATGCCTCCATATCTATTCAAATGGGAGAAGGATCTGGGTAGTCACTCGGTGGAACAAAGGGACCATATTATGTACTTTACCCACTATTTCTCTATAGCAAGCAAATACCAAGAGCTGAGCTGTAAAGTGCTTGCTTGTCGGTATAGAGTCCCTACTCTGTTGAGAAAACTCTACCCAGAACTGACAGACATTTGCTGGTGCTACAAAGAGGAGCAGGACAGTATCCTCCATGTTTTCTTGTCCTTTAAGAAGCTAGCCAGCTATTGGTCTCAAGTCGAAGAGACTATCAAACACCTGACTGATTTTGACTTAGCGGTAAACCCAGCCAGGTACTACTGTATTACTCTGACCTATTGAGGAAACAATATTAAAAATTCTACATTGGTCCACTTGATGAAATTTGCTGGGGCCTACATACTGCTATGGTAAAAGCAGGAGACCTCCCCTATACTCTCTTAGAATTGCGGAAATGTACTCAATGGAAACTGTCATTGCTTCAATCCAGGGCAAGGAGCAGAAATCCAGCCATAAATGGTTCAAATGGAACCTCTTTACCTGCTCAAGGGAATGCATGTCGATCTTGCATATAGGGGAGTGAGATCCACCCCCCCCCCCTTTTTTTCCTTTTTGCCCTCTTCCCTTTTTCCTTGTTTGTTTCCTTTTCAAACCTTATCTCTTGTCAATATGGTCCTATGTGTTTGGCACCATGCTGAGAATTTCAAAAATTCAGATGGGATGCATACTTTCTCTAGCTCTTTATTTATGGTCTGTTCCTGAAGGCAGATTCTACACTCTATGGAGAGGAAAAGCTTTTGCACTGTTTATTCTACCAATTGTGAATGGTTTACATTGAACTCTATGATCTCATTTGAACCATTCCTATGTGTATGTAAAATTGTTAAAGTGTTAAAAAAAGAAGAAAAAAAAAAGAAATTCAATGTGGAAATGAATATATGATTTTAGGTTTTGACCGTAGATACATGTTAGTTGGATATTTTCATACAGCTCTATATAAGATTAGAGTTTTCCTTTAAATTGATACTGCTATTGCTGAGCAGTCAACATGAAAAACATTGGTTTTCTGTGGCATATCTGCAGGAGTCAAAGAACTGCTGTTATAATTGGGACCAGGAGCGGACTGACCATTTGGAAACTCGGGCACTGCCCGAGGGCAAAGGTCAGTAGGGGGCCCCATGAGATGCCCCTGGTACCTTTTCCATAGGCTTTTTTGAGTTTGGGCAAGGACACAGGAGCCCCATGATCCCCTATTGCCCGGAGGCCCCATGAGTTGTCAGTCCACCCCTGATTGGGACCTAGCACCCTCTGGGAAATCTGAGGCAACAATTGTGGTCTCTCAAGTCACAGGAGCAAGACGCAGAAAACTTACTAGGATCTGCTGTCTTCCTAGAAGTACATGACATCAAAGCACAGTAGGAGCTCCTAGGCTGAAAGCAAGTTAAAAGCTCTCTCAAGCAATTTTGATAAGAGACAGCATATGCCATGTGCGTGGATATCTTCTCTTACTTTGCTTCCTAATGTTCTCATGCATTTTGCTTTTTTATGTTCACTACAGGAATACAACATTTTATCATGTTTATTTCTTTTTTAAGATTTTACAGGCTTAATATAACTGTTGTGCTTAAAAAAAAATAGTTCAAATGAATGAGAAGAAGATTGACCAGCTGCTAGGAAATACTGCAGCAGCTTAACTAATGAGTTGGGACAGTCTGTTAGAAAGCATACAGGCATTGCTGGGCTTTTGTATTGGAAAGTCCAGCAGCTCATTGTTCACTGAGCTTCAGATCCCCAGCGCTGCCATCTTGGATTTGGAAGCTAGATGTGAGGTGGCTGACCAGGCTATATTGTTTGACCAGTGGTGTCTTCTAGAACTTGACTAGATTGTAATGCCTTTTGACAGGTAAAATACATATATGTATTTTAACTGTGTGTACTTTCTGCATTTAGCTGTTTGCCTAAAATTCAGCTTTGCCGTTTGTGTCTAGAAAGATAATGCAGATGAGTTTCCTCCACTAGCGGAAAATGTACATCTTAAGAGCAGCTGTACCATTAAATGATTTAATGAATTATACAAGATAGCAGAGCTGCTTCTTTCAAACTGCTTCATTTAAACAAATGCTATTTTCTCCATAAAAATAAAATCCGTATTTTCTGCCAGAGCACCTGAAGCCACTTAATCTATTGTCATTATTGTTTGTATTGTGTTTCCTGTATAATTTCATAAACAAACCAAAAAAAAAAGCCAACAACTTCATTTTGATGATAATGTCTTGCCATTTAGTGACATTAAGAAAATAATAGGGTATGTCATTAGAAATTCAGCTGCGCTTGTCTTAAAAGGAACTCTAATCAGGTAATGCTAGCTTAGAAAATGTACAAAAAATGAACAAATTCTGGAGACCTTCCCTGTGCTGACCAGCCATATGGTTGCACAGTATAAAGCGGCCAACTGATGAGTTCACCCAAACAACTTCCAACTACTCTGCCACTTGTTTTTTTGGTGGGATACTTTATTTTAACAGGTATATACTTTCACTTCCCGAATCCTCACCTAGACAACTGTTTGTCCTACCTCCACACCCACAGCCTCCTGGGACACATTACACATCCTAGGAGGCTGCAGAACCTCTCTGCCATACCTTGCACATGCACAGTGGGAAGCCAGCTGTGAGATATCAGGAAGTCACATCCAGCTCCAATATCCAAGATGGCAGCACTGGGGATCCCAGTGAACAAGTGAACAATCCGTTGTGTGGAAGACAGCGTTGGATTCCATGTTCTGGTAGGTACTTGTTTATTAAAAGTCAACAGTTACAGCATTTTTATTTATTTATCACAGGTACTTATATAGCGCTGCAAATTTATGCAGCATTTTACATATATATTGTACATTCACATCAGTCCCTAACCTTCAAGGGGTGTACAATCTAAGGTCCCTAGCTCACATTCATTCATACACATACTAGGGCCAATTTAGATCAGAGTCTATTAACCTACCAGCATGGAGTCTTCGGAGTGTGGGAGGAAATGAGGAAATCAAAGTACCAGAAGGAAACCCATGCAGGCACAGAGAGAACATGCAAACTCTAGGCAGGAGGTGCCGTGGTTGGGGTTCAAACCAACAAACCTAGTGCTGCCAGGCGGGAGTGCTAACCATTTAGCCACTGTGCTTAACAACCCCAGATCGTTAAGTTAACTGATAACTGGGTCCTTTAATTCTCACTTGGCTCTCCAGGTCTTTTAGGGTGCACTGACTGTCAGTTTTAACCATGCCAAGGCAAATTCTCTCCTTTTGTTCATTTCGTATAGTATGAGTGCTACAAACCGTGCCTGAGAACAGTTAAGCATAACGTGCATGGACCATTGAAAGAGGTGGTTTTGGGCATGGTTCACATGTGGTCTGGAATGGTTTGTTTTAGTGTGAGTTCAAACCTTGCCGAAGCACAGAACTCTCCATAAAGCAAGGATCACTGTGGTCTGGTTGGAAGAGGTGATGGTAATTGCATAGGCATGAGGAGATGTGTGGCACCTGTGACTATTACATGTATATGATTGAGGGTGATTTCTTAACTCTCTCTAATGGTAAAATTTTGAATTGTAAAGGACAAGCAAATTGCGTCTGGTGTCATCTATGTTCTAACCTGTATATGCGGTGCATATAGCATTGGAAAGACGATTAGAACAGTTTGGAGGAGGCTCCAGGATCACATATATGATATTTCTACCTATAGTTTAAAGGCATCCGTAGCTAGACATATATACCTTGATCATGATAGAGACAGTAAATCATTAAAATGCTGGGTGTTGGAGGTTGTGAAACCCAGTCCTTGAGGAAGTAACTTTGAC
Organism: Staurois parvus; assembly: GCF_062004578.1. NCBI lineage: Eukaryota > Metazoa > Chordata > Amphibia > Anura > Ranidae > Staurois > Staurois parvus. Next base: position 1,396,025 of record NW_028318388.1, on the reverse strand, counting down.
CAAATTATTCTACAGAGAGAAACAAAATGGATCTGGGAGTTGGGAGCGGTTAACACCTCCAGGCTAAAATGACAGTCTGTATTTTGTTTCTTTTTTGGCTTAATTCAATTTTAGCGTGTGTGTGTACTATGTTTGATCTTTGATATTTGTCTTTCCTGTGTGTTTACAATTATCATTTGCTTTTTTAACCTTGAGTACCCATAAAGTGTTTTGACACATTGTACAATGCTATGTGGAGGATATTTTGATATAATTGTGTATATTTATATAATACCCTACTGTCTCTCAGTATATTTTTCTTGTTTTGTTTTTTATATGTTGTTTTGTGCTGGAGTTTGGGGACACCCGTAGTTATTTTTCTGTACATGCATTTATTGGGGTCATATCTGCAGCCATATTCACTGCGCATAGAAGTTTGATGTCATGACATTCTTTTGCGGGGTGACATTTTGCGTCAAGTGGTATGACGTCATGGCGTATATTTGTTATGTTTTTTGCCCTTTATGATATATTTGAGGTTGAGCTTTAGTCAGGTTTTTATGGGGTTTTTATTCAGAGGCAATGATGTGTGCGTTCCCAGGAACAGTTGCTTATAGCCCAGTGTGAGTGCAGATCACTGTTCAGTTTAACCATGCACAGAGTAAGTGCATTGTAGACAGTTACACTTCTTGTTTTGGGTTTCTAACCTACTAACTGCAAATGGTAAATGTAAAGTACTTGTATGCAACTTTAAGGCAGATTACGGTTGACACAAATTAATAAATGCAATTAATGGTAGTTTACAATATAGCGGCGTGCTTAAGTATTGATACAGGTTACGTACTAGTAGGTATCACAGCAGACATAAGGGTTGATTTACTAAAGCTGAGTGCAAAATCTGGTGTAGCTCTGCATAGAAATCTGCTTCCAGGTTTTTTTGAACAAGCTGAAGTTGGAAGCTGATTGGTTTCTCTACAGAGCTGCATGAGATTGTGTTCTCTTTAGTTTTAGTGAATCAACCCCATTATGTACAATATTGGTGGCTGGTATGGATCACTATGAGGTTGTCGACAATGTAAGTAAAAAAGCCTTGCATTTGTAACCAAGAGAGTCCAGTGCAAATGGATACAGAAGAGATTTGAAGAAAGAAAGCAGGGAGAAACAGGAGAAGGGGAGAAAAGATGGAAAGAGATAGAGGAGGCAGGGGAAGTCGAATTGGGCAGGTGGATCTTGAACGCTGCAAAAGTGAGTATGTGCAAATTAGAGGCACTACAGCTGTAGGAGACGTCAGTCATAATCGTGTGGGAGGTAGTTGGAGATTCTCAGACCCAATGGAATTTGGACGTGTTACCCTGATGCCTTCCCGTCAATTTCTCGTTAAGCAAAATCCAATGGACTCAGAATTGAACCGCAGATATAGATAAATGTTTAGAAAGCCAGGCTTTCACTATCTCTTGTTTCGTGGCTCTGAGTATGTGAGTCGTAAGAGTAAATTGAGACAGCCCCTCAGGTTTCCTGTTGAGGATTACTTCAAGATGATTCAGTAACAATGTTGCTTGAAAAAGAGTAAGTAAGATGCAGTATTCTTGCTGCCAGAGACCCTGGACCACCGGAAAGGTCCACCAAGTGTGAACAAATGAGCCAGCCTCCAAACAGCCACAGAAACAATGGGGTTGATTCATTAAAACTGGTGCACTCAGAATCTGTGCATGGGAGCCAAGCAGCTTCTAACTTCATCCGGTTCATTTAAGCTTTGACAAAAAACCTGGAAGCTGATTGGTTTCTATGCAGCGCTCCACCAGATTTTGTACTCACCAATTTTAATAAATCAAACCCAATGCATCATATTTATGTAATTCAAAAAATATGCACAATTTTTATTGTATTTTATAGCCCTAAATATAACACACAAAGTAAAAAATATACAAAAATAAAGACATTCTGTTAAATTTCTGGACCCCCCCCCAAATCTTGTTTCCTCCCCATCATACACTGGAAATCTGTGTACCTGAAAAAAGTGTTTGGCAGTTATAAATATTTGCTACAACATTCCCTATATTAATTTTAGTATTTCATACAAAATTTGCAGCAAAAATCAGAAAGGTTACTGGTTATTTTTATCTGGCCATAGATGCCACATTTTTATTCGATCATCCAGAGAGAGGGAGGAAAACTTCCTGCTGTGCCATTGTATTCTTCCAGAATACACAGCTATCTGAACACTGCCACTATCAGAATACACAGCCCTGTGTAACAGAAGTCGATCATTCAGGAGCTGCCATAGGTGGATCAAAATTTAGCTAGTTCCTGCTGAACCGGCCAAATTTTGATCCATCTATATGCAGCTTAAAATGGTTGTAAACCCTTATTTATACCCACTGAAGTAATTAGCCCAAGATGATACACAGAGATGAAACAAGCCTACATACATACAATAAGTTGTACCTGTTCTATCTGCAGCCATCTGTTCTCTAAAGCCTTCTAAAGCACACATTTTTCACAGAATCTCTGGGCTCCAGCAAGCAGGGGGCAAGAATCTGACATCACACACTGCAGAGCAGATGGAAGGGAGATAGATGTAACCGGAGACCTGAGTGGAGGGAATGGACACACCCACATTCAGCACAAACTCATAAGGAAACATGCACGGCTGAGACAGTCAATCACAGGCTGTGTGTTGGAGTCAGCTTTAGTTGTCAGAAGTGACTGCAGATAGCAGAACAGGTAGACAGCAGACAATACTCACACCTTGTGCCTTGAGGCAAGTACATTGCTTTGTTCATTTTTCGTGTCAGAGGTTACTTTGCTGATTCCATTTGCAACCCTTATTCCTATGTCTGTAAATGTTTCTGACTTTCCTGAAGTTAACACACACTGGATATTTTGTCTGTTACAAACTTAGGGAATAAAACAGGACTGGCAGAAAAATTCTACATTATGCAGTATAATTTTTTGCTATTTTCCCTGCTACAGTGCTTCATTTGGAATCCACTTCTATTGTAGTCAAACATCCCCTAAATCACTGTCATTTAGAATTGCAATGTGCAGAGGAAAATTATTGTTTAAATTGATCCGCGGGCTGCACAGAATCACACTATTATGTTTTTTTTCTGCCAGAGCTATGTTATAAGCACTATAAACTTGTTACAAAGAGACACACTGTGTTTGAAACCGGCATTGTGAAAGGCAGAGGCAGTTTTTGATATCTAATTATTGTCAAACTAGGAAACCACAATTGCACAGGGAACTTGAGGGTTGCTAACACTCTTAGAGCTAGTGCAATTTTTTTTTTTAAAGATTGTCCTAACTAGAAAAATATATACATAGAGCATCAATATTACGAACAATCTCCAAAAAAAATGTCATGAATATTGGAAACTGTCCAATGCAGGACATCAGCATGCAAAGGGAGTCAGCAGAATAGTCATAGGTGGCCACCCATGCCCATTGTTAATCCTGATATCCAATATAATGTGGTATCCTAACTGAGAGAAACACAAAGTAAGTGAAAAAGGGGGGGGGGGAACAAAAGGAGATCACCATCCCTCACTAGTTTAATTAGTAGTTTAGAGGGCATGTTAAACCACCAATGCTTCATCCAAACCACTTACATAATCAAAACTGGACAGCCTGCACTTGAGTGAATCCACTGGGAGTATAAAGAGCTGTATATGCCATACAGCAGTTTGCGTTGTTGTCTAAACATAATAATGTATAAAAAAAAAATCAATCATTCCAATGTAAAAACTCCCATCTCCTAAGGACCCATTTAATGCCAGTACCCCCTCTCCAAACACATACCTGAGATTCCCTACAGAAGAAAAAGGGAGAAAGCTCACATCCAGGTCACGTTATTAACCTCAGTGTTTCTAATATAAATCCAAATCTTGTTATACTCCCGTCAACATACACAATTACTACTCCTCCAGTATCCATTAACCCTTTGAGGACCATAAGATTACGGAACGCCAAAAGAATCAATTTTTTGTTTTTAAAATTCGTACACTTCAGTTGCTGTAACTAAGCCATTTCATGAAATAATTGGCAAAAAGATAGATCCCTTTGTTGATAAGAACTAATATTTTGACTCAAACCAAAAAACAAAAAAGTATTTTAAGTTCTTAATCAGATGATACAGGCAATTAAAAACATGGGACAAATACGTCTCTTGGTCCTCAAAGGGTTAAAAGATAATTAAACATATGTAGACCATACTAAATAACCACCTTAAACCCTTCACCCTCTCTTAACAGACGGTGTGTCCTTCATCTCCAATTGTCTCCGCATCACACACAGTCAGCTGGCCGTATAATAGCTCCAAACACCACAGCTTAAATAGCTAATATTGTGCCAAAACTTCCAGAAGGGTGCTGAAGATGGATTCACCCACCAGGCATGCCTCATCCTGCACCCTACGTCACATCCACCCTGATCCAACAAAGGACGGAAGTGAAACACTTCCGCAACCAATAGCCTCAACTGCACACGCGTGCCCACATTCTGGCCCATACATGCACTCCACAGCATTTCCCGCAGCTAGCAGCAGCGCACAGGAGCTCTATTGGCCTCCACCACCTCAGCACCACCTACTCCTGAGAACCTGGATGGTATGGAATATACAGCTCCATATACTCCTGGTGGATTCACTCAAGTGCAGGCTGTCCAGTTTTGATCAAGTAAGTGGCTTGGATATACTGTTTGTGGTTTAACATATCCTCCAAGATACTCATTAAATTAGTGAGGGATGGTGATCTCCTTTTGTTTCTCCTCATCCCCCCCCCCCCTTTTTATCACTTATTTTGTGTGTCTCTCTTGGTTAGGATACCACCTCATTTTGGATATCAGGATTAACAATGGAGATGGTTGCCCACCGATTATGCTGACTCCCTTTGCGTGCTGATGTCCTGCATCCCTGTTTGTGTCGATATGTGAGTTTGCAGAGGACAGTTCTCAATATTTATGACTTTTTTTGGAGATTGTTCATAATATTGATGCTCTATGTATATATTTTTTCTAGTTAGGACAATTGGTTCTCTGTCTCCAAGTTCTATGGTCCTGAAGAAGTTGGAAAAGTTAAACGCGTTGACCTTTTGGAGGACATAATACCATAAAGAACATTGTTGCTATATTAGGGCTGTTTAGCCATGCATTGATATTAAAAACATATTTTTATGGCTTACTTAATAAAATTTGTACTTTTACGAATATGAGCGTGTCCTATACTGTACCAGTAAAGTTCCATAGTATTTTTATGGTTCCTTTAGATTTGTCAATTAGGGATGAGATACAATACAGTCTATAATATATTCTCCTGTAGGTGGCAATCAAACCCTACAGTTAAGAATGAGAAAGAGCTGTGCCCGTCAATGAACTCAGAGAAAGGGATTTTATGGCGAGTAACAAAAATCCTTTTTTTTTATTTTTTGGGCCAGTTTTTCTTTGATAATTATACAATAAGGAAATATCCATAACTGTTTACCACCAAATGAAAGACCAATTTGTCCTGAAATGAACAAAGTGTAATCCACCTGGATACACCAAGTTGTTGCAATGATGTATACAGTTTTACTAACACATATCAAAGATGCAACATTGTGTTCATGCATTAGGACTAATTTTACTCTGTTATGAAGGGGTTAAAAATAGTTAATGTTGATTGAGAGAATTTAATTCCATGTTAAGGCTTAATGCGTCTGTCACGGCTAAGGCTGAGTGAACTTAGGTGACTTTTGTTAGTGTGATTGTGCTACTGAATTCACCCACAATTGCTTAAAATTGGTCACTTGTGATTGCTACATGTTCAGTTATGTGCAGCATTGGACAATCACATAAATTTGGAGCATTGTGTTATAATTAGAGATGAATTGCTACTATATGTTACCTGCCATTGTTTGTTCCCTGTGTGTAGCAATTGACACTACTCAGGCGTGGCCAATCACCGGCCATGTTATTGCTTTAGTAAAATTTGCTGTGTGAACCAAGCCTAACTTTTTAAGAGCCTACCCTGGTACTGGGGTGCTCAAAATTTTCAGCCACGTATGAAGAAAGTACATTGTTTCTATCTTCTTTATTGAATTTTGTTTATGGTATTAGTTTATTCAAAACTGAAGATTGGGCTTCAAAGGGAACTAGGGCTTGACACAACAGTAACAATTCCAGATCAGGGGTGGACTGACAACTCATGGGGCCCCCGGGCAATAGGGGATCATGGGGCCCCTGTGTCCTTGCCCAAACTCAGAAAAGCCTATGAAAAAGGTACCAGGGGCATCTCATGGGGCCCCCTACTGACCCCGGGCCCTTGGGCAGTGCCCGAGTTTCCAAATGATCAGTCCGCCCCGTTCCAGATTAAAGTATAACTAAAGGCAAAACTTTTTTTTTTTTTTTTTTTTTTTTTTAGTTTTGTATAGAGTAGATGTGATGGACCACCTGGCACCCTGCCTGGGCGCATCCACCAAACAGTGCCTCCTGCACCTCCAAACTTTTCCAGCAGACTGATATCTAATACCAGTCCTTTACCCCAAGCATTGTACAGGCACGATGTTGAAGTAAAACCAAAGGAATAACTTTATTGAACCAGGTTTTTACACACTTCAAAAATAGGGGCAATCACCACATGAACAAAAAACCCCCCATATATCACACACTGGGATAAACATTTTACAATGGTTAGGTAATGAGTTGAAGTTGACACAAGACTAATTACATCTTGTAGGAATCTCTAGGAGGATTAGCAAACCTATGGAAACAATAGGTTACTCAATTAACAATGGGAATTCACACCTAGAAGGTACACAAGGGTGAAATTACACAATCGGAGAAAGAAACCCCACACCTAGACAAGATAGGCAAACTAGGGTACACAAGTTTGAACAGTAAACACATAACACTTTAATAACCAGATTACAGGTAACAGTAGGACACTCCAGCTTCAGGTTGTTTTGAGACAATTATAATTTTCTACTTGAGTCTGAGTCTAGGCAGGGGTTGTAGCAGTCAATGCTGGTTTGGGCTGTTAATGTTTTACCCCAACAGAACACAGGCCCCAAGTCTATATCCGGGTCCTCCAGTTCTCAGAGTCTGTATATTTCAGGGAGAAGTTGACTTGAATCTGAAGAAAAACTACTCCAAAGGTCCCCCAGGAACACACTTCCCAAGGAATAGTGCCCCATGCAACACCAGGGCCCATAGTCAGTAAGCAAGAGACCGGCCTGCAGTCCCTTCCAAGAGCCCCTGTCCTGGTTGGGTCTATCACAGTGGATTTGGATTAGAACACCTGTTCTTTTTTGCAGGTGTACCCCCCATTTGGGAGATTCACCCTCTCTATTTGTCCTGTTTGTCATTATCATCAAAAGTGAAAGTCAAGGAAACCCTACATTTTAGGTTGTCTCCAGAAAAGTAATAGAAGGGAAATTTTCCAATGGGAACACTAGTTCTGGCAACCTGTGAGGCCCCTAGGGATTCTCCTATTTTACGGAGATTCTCTCACTTCCTTTTTTGGTAATGAGATAGGAAGTGAAGGTAAATCTCCTCAATGGGACACAAATGTCAAAAAATAAACTGACAGAGGTTATAACCCTCCCTTACTCTTTCTAAAATGGAAAAAAGATTTTGCCTGTAGTTCTAGTTTAATTTGAGAAGAAATCAGTTGTAACACAGCAGTAACCACTCAATACTGATCAATCTGTGTTGAGTGGACAGGGTAATTAGGAACCTACCCTTTTACTAAATCAGCACCCCTTCCCAGACTACTTAATGAAAATCTTTTTCCCTGTAAGCATCATTTTCTGTAAAGAAACATTATCTTGGAGGCAATTTACAATCTGCTGTTCTCTAGATGTGTAAGTTGGAAACCTATGCATGGGGTCCAGTTCATGATTATGTCTTTTATTCTGAGATCCAAGCTTGAAATTTGATCATTGCAGGGCATTTTAGTAGTCTGGAAGAGGGAGCATAAGCAATGCCCAGGTGTCACGTTGCAAATTGAATGAGCATTATGCACAAGGGATAGTTCATGCAGCGTAAAATCACTTTTCCTGTCTCTGCTTGCCAGTTTTTAAGGATCTGTAGTTTCTATGATTTGATAACCTTGGCGAAATAAGTGTAGACGTTTAGGTTCACAATCAGCCTTATTCAGTAAAGACTTCTAATTCTAAAGTGGGTTAAGCCATAGAAGCTAATCAGAAAATATAATGTACTTGACAGATTTAATTCTGTATTTATAGGCTGTGAAGAATGAGCAGTCTTTTAGCTGAATAAAGCCAAATATGCAAAGAACTGATGAATGAATAAAATGTTAGAAATCATTATATAACAAGCTCATCCAATCCAATATAATAGCAACCAATCAAAGTATTATCTGCTGATCTAACAGCAGTAAACTGAGATCTAATTGGCTGCTGAGGGTTACTATACTTGGCATATTATCACATGCTCTTTGCTTCATTGGTATTTGATTAAAGTGGCGGTAAACTGTCGAAAGGGGGGAAAAAAAACCCTTTCCTCTTACCAGGCAATGATATAATGTGCTAGTATGCTGACAGGGCATCCATCTTCACCCAACCTTTCCTCCGGGTTCCTGGCTCTGGTGGTTTGAATGGCCGAGCCACGATGTTTAATGTTTACATTTATTTTAATATTGCATATAATAAAACACATTGTACTTTTTGTATTTTGTTGTTTTGCCAGATAATGTCCCAATAGGTAGAAGACACTGGGCTCCATTCAAAAAGCAGTATTTTCTTCTTTACAATTTTTGGTAATATACCTCATTGTGTTTTCCAAAATGTTTTTTGCCATTCATTAAAAAACATTATAATACCGCCTAAGTTGTTTTAAAAAGTTGTGCGGTATTTTAGTAGAGAAAACATGCACTAATTTAATGCCAGTAGTAGCCAGAGTATTTATTAACAATAGTAAATACAGCATTGTTAATGAGCAGGCGGCCACCGGTGTCCTTAACCAGTAACTGTCGGTTGTTAAAGAGCAGGCGTCCGCCGGCATCCTTAACAACCAGTACCTGTCATGGTTGTTAAGGAGCAGGCAGCCACCGTGTTCTTAACAACTGATGAATGTAAAAAAAAAATCACTGGGTGGCTCCTATTTTGTTTTTGTGGTGAGTTCTGCTTGGGTCTCCTTCCAACTGTGGCAGCCTGTTCGTGAGTGGTATTTCTCTCCGTGGGCATTTGTTCCTGTCAGTGCCTGGGTTGGGGGGTGTGCTAGCACATGGAGGCTCAGGACCATGCATTGCCTCCAGTCCCACTGTTGTTGATCCTTTAGTCACTTGTGTCCCGGGGTGAAAGTGGCATTTGGATGCAAGTTGATTACAAAAAAAAGCCCCTTCGGCCACCCCTTCCTTCTTGGATGATTTCAAACCTGAGCTTGACTTGTCTGCTGCAGGTCCCATTTTTTCCTGTGGACCCAGAGAATGCAGTACTCAAGCTTTCTGATAGTGAGGATAATTCCTCTTTTACTGTTTCTGCACAGGAAAAGGCGCTGGCCAGCTGTTCCCTTTGGTACTTATGAGTCAGCATGTCCTGCTAGGCTATTCCCTTACACTGCCTATTTTGATAAATCGATTTACAAAGAGTGGGACCACCCAAAGTAATCCAAAAGCATTTTTTGATATGTCCACTTCTTCAGAAAGCATCCTCAATAAGGGTGACTTCACTCTTGTCATGGACCCTCCCATCTCTGGGCTGAACAAGGCATGAACCGATGAGGAATCTCCTTCCTTCAAGGATCCCACAGTTAGAAAGGCAGAATCTATCACCTGCTCTGTTTACAGTCATGGGTTCAGCCCTTTGCCTGGTTCTGGCCACAGTCCTTGTGTTACAGACACTCACACAGTGGGCTAAGCTCTTATGCCAAGGTCAGGGTAAGGAGCAGGTCTCACCAGTCTACGTTTGAGCTGGCGGACAAACAGCATTGTTAAAAGCAGGTGGCCATCGGTGTCCTTAAGAACCAGTATCTCTCATGGTTGTTAAAGAGCAGGCATCCGAGGGCATTCTTAACAACCAGTAACTGTAATGGTTAAGGAGCAGGCAGCTGCTGCTCACTGGATATTTTCTCTTTTCGGACCATTCTCTGTAAACCCTAGAGATCGTTGTGTGTGAAAATCTCAGTAGATCAGCAGTTTTTTAAATATTCAGACCAGCCTGTCTGGCACCAAAAACCATGCAACGTTCAAAATAAGTTGAATCCCCTTTTTTCCCTATTCTGATGCTCAATTTGTACTTCAACAAGTCTCCCCTCACCACGTCTAGATGCCTTAATGCATTGAGTTGCTACCATGTGATTGGCTGATTGGTAATTTGTGTTACCAAGCAATTGAACAGGTGTACCTAATAAAGTGGCCGGTGAGTGCATGTACATGCCTGTACACAGCGTAAGTTGCCCTTGAATGAAACAACCATAGGTTCACTAAGGAAAGAACCTTGTTTTGCTCACATTTTGAGTAGGAGCTATGGGGACTTCAGAATATAGCTTGTTTGACTGATTCATTTTTGAATAATCACAGTTTTGATGCCTATTTTTTTTTTTTTTTAGTCTTGTTTCTTTTTTGTTTGGACAAAACTGACCATTGCTTAAAAGGTCTATCTCTGGTTGCGTAGGTAGACATGTAAATCCTGCCAGAAATCTTACGTTGCTTCTTTTTTCCCAGAAGGCTTGCATGGTTCTTGGGTTGAACACGTTGAACAATTTTGGCTCAGAAAAGTATTACTTGACCTTGACGAGCTGCCTCATTTCTCAGCATCTTCCCAAGCATAAAAACAGCATTACCTCAACAATAGCTAAGGGGCCAAACATCTTTCCTAAAGAGGAACTCTGGTTTAAAAAACATTTTTTCAAAGCACATATAATCAGTCATACAATTGGTGATGGCACAAAGGTTATCTTCTGAAAGGAAAAGTAACTCTTTTTAGTTTTGGATGGGAAGGATTAGAACTCCTGTTGGATTTTACTGTTGTCAAAGACTCTGTTGAGAAGATTCCTTAACTAAAAAGGTTGTCCTCAGAACAGAAAGTGAGGGCTAATCTCTCTAAGGCAGAAGTGTAAATGCATTTATACATAAAATTGGGAATGCTAGAACCTCTGTCAGCACTTTATCGTCTGTTTCCCAGTTGCAGATTTTCCTTAATTTCGTAAAACGTCCCCAGAACCAAAAGTGAGGGGAAATTTCTCTAACAGAACCCCTGATAACCTGATGTGGTTCCAACCCTTCTCAACTGTATCCAAAAACAAAACAAAATGTTTCAGTTATAGATATACTTTAATGCTAAATAGCCTGAAGAGACAGATATTGTGGATGTATAACATTGTAGGGAATTCACTATATGCTGGAGACATAGTTGCTGGATGCCAATTGGATTCTTCATAGGAATATATAAAGATGCTTTGCAGAGAGAGGAAATAGTATTTCAGTCATCAGTATTTGTCTAGTATCTTTGGGACAGGAAGTGAATGTAAATGGGAACATAGATGGAATTAAAAAACATTAGATATTTTAAAGTTCTATAACCACTTGAGCTCCTGAGGATTTACCCCCCTTAATGACCAGGCCTCTTTTTGCTACTCGGCGCTGCAGTAATTCAACTGATAATTGCGCGGTCATGCAATGCTGCACCCAAACGAAATTTACGTCCTTTTTTTCACACAAATAGAGCTTCCTTTCGGTGGTATTTGATCACCTGTGCGCTTTTTATTTTTCACGCTATAAACAAAAAAAGGCCATACATTTTGAAGAAAAACAATATTTTTTACTTGCAGCTATAAAAAATATATAGTAAACTCAAAGTTGGTTATAAATTTAGGCCAAAATGTATTCTGCTCCATGTTTTTGGTAAAAAAGATCCCAATAAGTGTATATTGATTGCTTTGTGTGGAAGTTATAGCGTCTACAAACTATGGTATAGATAATAGAATTTACGCCATTTTTTTGCTATACAGCGCTGCGCTAGTTTAACGGACAATTGCGCGGTCATGCAATACGGTACATAAATGAAATTTACATCCTTTTTTTTCCCACAAATTGAGCTTTCTTTCGGTGGTATTTGATCGCCTGTGTGGTTTTTATTTTTTGCGCTATAAAAAAAAGGCTGACAATTTTGAGGAAAAAAAACAATATTTTGGACTTTTTGCTATAAAACATGTCCAGTAAAAAAAAATGTAAAAATCTAATTTAGTCATACATTTCTGCCAAAATGCATTCTGCGACATGTCTTTGCTACAAAAAAACCCCAATACGTGTAAATTAATTGGTTTACGTGAAAGTTATAGCGTTTACAGATGGCGGGAAAGATACTGGGATTTTTAGTTTTTTTTTATACTAATAATGGCAGGGATCAGCGACTTATGGCGGTGATCAGGGACTTATGGCAGTGACCAGCGACTTATGGCGGGACTGCAGCGGACATTCTGACATTGGGGGGTACTGACTTGGGGTCACTGACATCCTCAGTGACACCAATACATTAATCAGTGCAAAAAAAAAAAACACTGACACTGTACTAATGGCACTGGGGAGGAAGGGGTTAAGTTTATTTTTCAGGGAAAGGGTTAACTGTTTGAGGGGAGTGTTTTACTAGGACGCGGGGGTGTGTACTGCACGGGACACTGCTGATCGGGAGAGAGAAACTCTTCTGTCCCAATCAGCTTTCCTGGAGCTGTCAGGGAACTGACAGAAAGCACAGCTACTGCAGCTGTGCTCTCTGTCAGTGATTGCCGCCGATCGCCGGGACATAGCTGGTAACGACCGGCTGTGACCCGGCGACTGACATCTGTGGCTGTTATCGGCGGGACAGTTAGGGCGGTGGCGCGCCTCTCGCGCGCCCACTACCTGTTTACAAAACACACGTTTTAAAATGTGGTTTTGCCCAGCCGTGCCGCCCTGCCTCCGTATTTATACAGTGGCTGGGTGGCATGTGGATAATCCCAAGAACAAAAAATTTTACATTTTAAATGTACCAGTCTTTAAATGTGGTGGCTGCAATGTGGGGGTTGCATTAGTCTTCTTTCTTGTTTTTTTCAAGCTTTTTTCCTTGGTTTACACTTCATAAGCTTTCATTAAAGTGATACTAAACACACACTGTTTCATTTACATTGTCCCATCTCTTTCTATATGTGGATGGTGGCACTGTAATTATTTTAATTAAAAAAAACAACATCCAAGTCCTTTTTTCCCTAAGCGATATATAGCTGTCACATGGCCCAGCTCTTTCCCAGCTTGTCTGCAGGGAAACAGTGGCAGGAGGGGCTCCTATTCCTCTGCTGCTGGTTACATGTTCAAAATAAAAAAAACAACAGCCTTTGGGATACAATAAATAATTATCAATAAACTGTTTTAAATTTTCATACAAATATATAAGTATTTGAAATCAAATCTTTATTATTTTAGGCAATAACTTGGTGTGGGAGGATTTCTGCTAGTCACAGAAGGTTTAATGCCCCTCCAGCCTGTCTCTTAGAATAACAGGGAGGTGAAGCCTTCTTTAATCAAGATGTAATATCCCACCCAGAGGCGGACTGACCATTTGGAAACTCGGGCACTGCCCGAGGGCCCGGGGTCATTAGGGGGCCCCATGAGATGCCCCTGGTACCTTTTTCATAGGCTTTTTTGAGTTTGAGCAAGGACACAGGGGCCCCATGATCCACTATTGCCCAGGGGCCCCATGAGTTGTCAGTCCGCCCCTGATCCCACCCAAAATGTGTTTACATGTTTAGTGGGAATGGAGGAGGGAGTGACGGAGTGTGCTGTCATTTACCACTGTGTATATGCCCACATGTGTGACTGTCTAGTTACGTAGGCAGCTCAGATGTGATAGGGAGGAAATGCTCAGGGTTGAAATACATTGAAACCTGAGCATGTGCACTAGCTGCCAACACTGCTCTGCAAAATCCCCTACTGCAGTGGAGACATGGATAGGAGGGGGAGACAGGGAACAGCAGGATCAACCAGTTTTTTTGCAGAAAATGAATCCCATAATGCCTGAGTATGAACAGCATGCAATACAGCATTTATTAATAGTTTTTAATGATGTCGGTTTATTGACACTTTAATGGTCTTCCTGCCTTAGCTCCACCAGCCGGCTGCAAGTAATATATGCAATATTTAAAATGTATATAATTAGAATTTTTTTTTATTGAAAAATGTTACTTTTTTTAGTATGAAAATGATAAGGAAGATGAATACTATATAGATTCTATTCATCTACAGCAGCAGACAGGCAGAGAAACGCAATTCCGGTCCACACATCCGACGTCTGACGTCACTTCCGGTGAGTGGAGTGCATGCCAGGCGGTGCGTTCCAGCGGCCATTTTTGAGGGATTTAGACTGGTCTTCTGCTGTTCCTCTGCTCTTACTGGCTTTTACTGATGTGAGAATCCTGGATTTTGTGGCTGTTTGCTGGTTCTTAATATCAGGCTGGTGTTGGCCTAAATAAATGCGCCTTTTTACAAGTTGGAAAAATGTGAGTGGCCTGGATTCTGTCTTCTGTTATAATATCTATCTGGCAATATCACACTATATAAGTTTTTTTCTCAGATATGGTGGAGTAAACAAGGATACTACGGTGAGGACCTGGGAGAAGATACATACCTGGTGGGGCAGGCTACTATTGATCTGATGCAAAGAGGGTTTAGGATTTCCCAAAAATCCTTAAAGGCTTTTCATTCACCAAAATCTGGTGAGTGTATTTGATGTTGGTGTGCACGGGTGATAGGTGGAAGTTTCTTAAAAGCATTTGGAATCCTCCGCTTTCATCACAAGTGGTTTTGGGGTGTCTTTCCTGAAGATTTTTTGACAGAGATATGCACCAATGATTATTGGACATTTATGTTTTGTGATTCACTAAATTTGTATGAAGGTCTATTTTGCGCTGTTTCATTTATAAATATTATTTGTGTTTTCACATTTTCTGCACAGCAGCAATTTAGAAGAGGAATACACATATTTTGTATATGGCACTTTTTTGTTGGCGCAGGAATGTTATATTTTTTGTTAGAGAAACATTGTGCTTCCTCGTTATTTTCAAGTACAAGTCCAGGCTTTCCTATTGTCAGCCTGATCTGCAATTTCAGCTTGTATGCAACAGACGACCAATGTAAAGATGTTCTGCAATTAAAGTAAATGATATATATTTTTTAATAATTGTAGCTTGACAATTTTTTTTATAACTTTCATAATTCTTTGAAAACTGGGCTGCATAGCTGGAGAGAAACACACTCCTGAATGAACTAATATATGTACATTGATATTTTTTTGGACATGTTCCCTTTAACCAAGGAAAGATCTTGTGTGATGCAAAAATTGCATAGATTTTATAATGCATGTCTTCCAACCTGTGCAGCAAAGAGTGCATCTTGTAGGTACTTTTTCTGGCTGCGATGTGGTTGTCCTGTTATAACTCCTTCAGCAAGATCCTTTTCTCTGGTGAATGGCATGTTGGAATTGTTGCTAAACCACAAAACCATCAGGCCACCCAAGTATGTAATGTAATACAGTATATGAACATGCAGATCTGAATTTAGATTTGGCATTTTGGCCATGAACATACGTTTTTCTGTAGAGAGAAAGTAGGGTACATTGAGGGTAAGAGGCTGGACCAGGCCCAGGAAGGGGGTTAATTTGGCAGAAGATTCTTTTCCTTGTTATAAATAGTTTTTCCTGATGGAATTTTCCTGGGGAAAAAAATGGAAAATTAAAGATATGTATTGAAAAGTAAATTAAAAAAATTATGTATTGAAAAGTAAATTAAAAAAATTATGTATTTTCAATTCACTTGTGGGAACAGAGCCTGCCTATTGCCTGGGTGGTATTTATCTTGTTTAACCACTTGCCCTCCAGAGGATTTACCCCCCTTCCTGACCAGGCCATTTTTTACGTTACAGCACTGCGGTACTTTAACTAACAACTGCTCGGCCATGCAGCCCTCCACCCAAATGAAATTTACGTCCTTTTTTTCCCATGAATTGAGCTTTCTTTTGGTGGTATTTGATCGCCTATGCGTTTTTTATTTTTTGCGTTATAAAAAAAAAGACCAACAATTTTGAGAAAAAAAACAATATTTTTTACTTTTTGCTATTAAACATGTCCAGTAAAAAAATTTAGAAATAAAATTGTCATAAATTTAGGCCAAAATGTCTTCTGCTACATGTGTAAAAGAAATCCCAATACGTATAAATGAATTGGTTTACGTGAAAGTTATAGCGTTTACAAATGGCCATATATATTTTTTACTAGTAATCTTCGGCACGCGTCCTACCCGCACCACCATTAGCGAACCCTACTCGGAGGTGCTAACTGAATATATCTGCTATAGGTTGGACGGGAAGCGGTTTTGTCTCATTTGTTTTGTATTGGAATATATGTGCCACATCCAAAATAAATTGTAATTCTTTACAAGCAATAAGGAAGGACTGTAACCAGGGACGGACTGACCATTTGGAAACTCGGGCACTGCCCGGGGTCAGTAGGGGGCCCCATGAGATGCTCCTGGTACCTTTTTCATAGGCTTTTTTGAGTTTGGGTAAGGACACAGGGGCCCCATGATCCCCTATTGCCCAGGGGACTCATGAGTTGTCAGTCCGCCCCTGACTGTAACAGTACCATATAACAGGTAATAGTATGGTTAAATATAAATCATCACAATATATTAAAAGCATACAATGTTTTCAATACAAAATATATATATAGACATGGTTTATCACATCCTACTTTGTTTCAGATCTTCTCATGCTTTTAATTTATTGTGATGATTACTTACCCATATGTCCTCTCGTGGAAGCAGCCTTCCCAGGCTTTCCTATTCCACTGGCTAACCATAGATATGATCAAGGACTAGAAGGTCCTCAATTATCTATATGGCTTAGAATTTAAGAAACCAAAAGTGACAAGTATTGTTTCACTTCCAGTTTTAGCTTTATGTTTACTGGCCAGTTACCAGCCAGTGAAGCAGCCGATCAGACCGATCTGTGTCTGATCAGCTGCTTGGGGGCCAGAGGAGATATCTATGATCTAATAGACCCCAGATCCCTCCATAAAGAAGATCTGTCACAGTCCATGTTTTCACAAGGGATGTTGTTCATCCCTTGTGATAGCAATAAAGTTGATAAAAAAAATTAAAGAGAATGTAAAAAAATATGTAAAATGAATAATAAATGTAAAAAATGTAAAGCATTGCCTCCCCCTGTGCTAGCACACAAAGGTGAACACTAAAGTAGGTCTCCACCCCTCACCTCACCCCTTCAGTCTCCGCCCGTATTGCCCACCTACTGAACGACATATCAGACCGGATGTCGCTCCATTTCCTCAAATTGAACCTTTCCAAAACCTAGCTCCTAATTTCCCCCCCCAGCCCGCACCCCCCCCCCCCCATCATGACCAACAACGCCACCATCAGTCCCACCCCGCAAGCCAAAGTCCTAGGTGTCACTCTAGACTCCAACCTGTCCTTCCAACCCCATGTCCAATGGTTGGCAAACTCATGCAGACTCCACCTCCATAACATCTCCAAAATACATACATTCCTAACTCCAGACACTACTAAACAACTCGTTCACTCCCTTATTATCTCACGTCTGGACTACTGCAACTCCCTTCTCACCGGC
Source organism: Staurois parvus (assembly GCF_062004578.1). Lineage (NCBI taxonomy): Eukaryota > Metazoa > Chordata > Amphibia > Anura > Ranidae > Staurois > Staurois parvus. Next base: position 1,378,441 of record NW_028318388.1, on the reverse strand, counting down.
CTACCTCATCACAGACTATCCCCGCTTCAGTCTATCCTGAACTCAGCGGCCAGACTCATCCACCTTACCAACCGCTCCGCTTCTGCCACCCCCCTCTGTCATTCCCTCCACTGGCTCCTGATTGCCCAACGCATTAAATTCAAACTACTAACACAGACATACAAAGCTATTCATAACGCTGCCCCAAACTACCTCACCGACCTGATACCCAAATACCACCCTACCCATACTCTTCGCTCCTCACAAGACCTCCTACTTTCTAGCTCCCTGGTCTCCTTCTCCCACTCCCGACTGCAGGACTTCTCCAGGACTTTCCCCATCCTCTGGAACTCACTACCCCAATCCATCAGACTGTCACCTACCCTCCTCACCTTTAGGCGCACCCTGAAAACCCATTTCTTCAGGGAAGCCTACCCCACCCTCACTTAACAGCCGATTTCCTCCACTCCTCCTATCACTCCATCCCCCACAGCTATTTCCTCCTGTACCACTATCCCCTCCCTCCTAGATTGTAAGCTCGAAAGAGCAGGGCCCTCGAACCCCTCGTGTATTGTATCTTCACTGTATTGTCTCATGATCTGTCCCCCACAATAATGTACAGCACTGAGCAAACCTTCTGGCGCTATATAAATACTGTATAATAATAATAATAATACTCATATGTAATTGGTGTTTGTGCCACATATTTGAGATATTGCTGGGTATGTTATAGTGAGAACAGTAATTCTAGCACCAGACCTCCTGTGTAACTCTAAACTGGTAACCAGTAAAGGATTTTAAAGCATTGCCTATAGAGATTTTGAATTAACTTAGTTTGCGCCATTCCACGAGTATGCGACATGTTATATATCTACTTACTCGACGTAACGTCACCTTTTATATTATTCCAAACAATTGGGTATTAAATTAAGTTTTTGTGTATTAAAATTCATTAAAGGGTAATTTTCCAAAAAAAATTGCATTTGAAAAACTGCTGTGCAAATACTGTGAGACATAAGAAATTGCAACAACCACCATTTTATTTTCTAGGGTCTCTGCTTAAAAAATAATGTTTTCAGGTTTGAAGTAATTTTCTAGCAAAGCAATGCTGATTTTTACATGTAGGAGAGAAGTGTCAGAATTGGCCTGGTAGGCAAGTAGTTAATATTCTGATTAACCATACTATTGGATGTTGTGTGAAGCTGTTTGTAATGGTTGTGCATAATAAGCGCATACATGTGGTGACCTGCCAGCACCCACCCCTTAAACCCGATGACTGGTCAGAAGGTCTCTGTCAATGATATCAGATAAAAAAAAGAGATTGCAAGCAGATATAAAAGCTCTTGTTTAACATCTATTAACCATTTCAATACCGGGCAATTTTACACTTTCCTGCCCAGGCCAGTTTTCACGTTTCAGCGCTCTCACACTTTGAATGACAATTGCGCGGTCATACAACATTGTACCCAAACTAAAATTTTATCATTTTCTTCACACAACTAGAGATTTCTTTTGGTGGTATTGAATCACCGCTGGGGTTTTTATTTTTTGCTAAATTAACAAAAAAAGACCACCAATTTTGAAAAAAAAAACACATTTTTCTTTGTTTCTGTTATAAAAGTTTACAAATAAATAATTGTTCTTCATAAATTTAGGACGAGTTGTATTCTGCTACATGACTTTGGTGAAAATAACCCAAATTAGGATGTATTTTTTAGTTTGTAGGAAAGTTATAGAGTTCACAAACTATGGTATAGATCTGAATATTGATCAATCCTGAAGTACTGACGGCCAATCTAATTTCTTGAGGTCCAAGAATGTCAGAACAGTACAGATATCCCCCAAATGACCCCTTTTTGCAGAGTAGACAGTCCGACGTACTTCATCAGAGGAATGGCGAGTTTTTTGAAGTTGTATTTTTTTGTCATAATTTTTCGGAAAATGAAAAAATAAAAAAAATAATTTTAACTATTTGTTTTTTACATACTGTCACCAGTGGAGTACAGCGTCATCATATAACTGGCATGGCGGTGATCAGGAACGCTGACTGGTGACAGTATGAAAAAAAAAAAATTTTTTTTTTTTTATTTTTTTTTTTATATTAATTTTTTATTACATTTTTTTAAATATTTTTTTAAGATTTTTTTTTCATATTTTACTATAACCAAAGTAGTACAATGTTACCATAGTAACATTGTACTACTTTGGGGAAGTGATCAGTATCTTTTCTTTTTCTTTTTTTTACACAATTTGCTTATAGCAAAGAATTACTTTGCTATAAGCAAGCATTTATCTGAATGACATCGATTCATTCAGGGTTTTTTTTTTTTTTTTTTTGTGCTTAGCTGTGATTTGGCCACAGCTAATCACATGACATGTGCATGTGACCTGCTGTGACCATTCACAGCTAGACACTAGTATACAATGGATGGCATGAATGAAGCCATCCATTGTATACAACTGTCATGTGACCTGCTGTGATTGGTCACAGCAGGTTACATGGTACCTGCAACGGGATCGGTACTCAGATCTGTCATCAGCCGTGTCTGAGATACACGGCCGGTGACAGATTGCGCGGCTCTGCAACCGCATGAACTGCGCATGTGCGGGAGGACGCCATATGGCATATACCCCGGAAATCTGCAGCACTTTTGCGGCCGCCAAACGGCTATAGGCCGAGCGGCTAATGGTTAAGGAACATGTAACCAGACTGGAGAGAGCCACTGCAATGTTTCTGCTTGAACAATTGGACTATGCTAAACCTTGCTAAAACCAAGGACTTTGCAAGCATTCTTCATTATTAAGTCGTTCTTAGTTCTCTGTTTCTTAATTGTTCTCTTTATTTCTCTGTAACATCTTTTTTTTCTGTAAATATTTTATTTGCATCATTTTAACCTTTTCATCATTAAACCCTATTTTGAAAAGTGTTAGACTGTCTCTAAGGTGTTTAATGGGCAGCACAGTAGCTCAATGTTTAGCACTTCTGCCTGGCAGTACTAGGGCCGTTGGTTCGAATCCCAACCACGGCACCACCTGCTTGGAGTTTGCATGTTCTCCATGTGCTTGCGTGGGTTTCCTCCGGGTACTCCGGTTTCCTCCCACACTCCAAAGACATGCTGGTAGGGTAATTTAATTAAATTAGTAGTATGTGTATGTATGAATGTAGGTTAGGGACCTTAGATTGTACACCCCTTGAGGGTTAGGGACTGATGTGAATGTACAATATATATGTAAAGTGCGGAGTAAATTGATGGCGCTATATAAGTACCTGAAATAATAATGCAAACTAAAGAATCCCTGTCTCTTGAACAGTGCTACTGTATATGACAGATTTCTGAATATACCTGTGTGTGGTGACCGTGTGTATGCAGACATTTATTTTTCATATGTTATTTCTAGGTTTCCTCCTTCTCAGTGAAAAGGCGGTAGTGGTACCTTAAAGAGTAAATTGCTTAGTAACCCAGTGACAATTGCTCTCTTAGGCTTCTGGCACCTAGATTGTGGTCCCGCGAGTTGGAAAATCTGTGTGCAGGATGCAGCTGAGAGTGGCATTCTTACTAAAGTGACAGCACAGTGTGAGATGGGGTTGTCCTTTGTCACGAGTTGGGGAGAAGGGCAGGGGTCGTGCACCGCGTTCATCATTGCTGGACATCTTCTGAATGTAGCTATAGCTAAGCCTTCAAACATGTGTTTCTTGGTTTCAGCACTGCCATTTCTCTGCTTTGTCCACACGCAGTGGACCATGAAAAGAATAGTGTCTGGTCAGAACCTTGTGATCTCCTATATCCAGTATACTCATTCATCATCATATTTTGATAACCAAACCCCTTTTATGTGCTTTAATACCCATATATAACTAATACAATCATTATAAAGCCTCATGTACACATGTAGAGCTATCCACCCTGAGGTCATCAGAGGACAAGGGGGCTCTTTTTACGTCTGGAGGAAAAGAAATTTAATCTCCTAGATTGTAAGCTCGAAAGAGTAGGGCCCCCTAACCCCTCGTGTGCTGTTTGTTGTTGCTGTACTGCTTCATATATTGTCCCCCCCCCCCTCTATTGTACAGCACTGAGCAAACCCTTTGCCACTATATAAACTCGATGTAATAATAATAAATAATCTCCAAACATGGAAGGTTTCTTCACAGTAAGAGCTGTGAAAATGTGGAATAGACTCCCTCAAGAGTTGGTTCTGGCCAGCTCAGTGGATTGCGTTAAAAAAGTCCTGGATTCCTTCCTAGATACACAGAATATAACTGGATACTAACATTTATAGGTAAAGTTGATCCAGGGAATATTTGATTGCCTCTCGGGGGATCAGGAAGGAACTTTTTCCCCTGAAGGAGCAAATTGGATCATGCTTTGCTGGTTTTTTTTGCCTTCCTCTGGATCAACTGTGGGTATAGGATTATAACTTTTTATTTTAAATGGTTGAACTGGATGGACACTTTTTTGTCTTTTTTCAGCCAGACTAACTATGTAACTATATACACTGTAAATGTGATTTTAGGAGCTTTTGGAATTTTTTTGCCAAAGCCCCTGAACTCAACTTGTCAAAGCCCCTGAACTCAACTGAAGTCAAGAGGAACATAATTTAGGGGCAGTTAAATGTTCCTCTTCTGAATGCAGAAGAATCATGTTGAGGAGAGGAACGGTTTGGCCAATAAAATGCTAAACGTGGCAAAAACATGTGTAAACGCGCCTAGACACTAGCCGCGCTATACGAGGGTAAACGCGCGACTGAGTTTACACACTTTTTTTGCCACGTTTAGCATTTTTTCTGATGCCAGGAGAGGTTAATGTCCAGGGGAGTTCATGTGTACATGAGGCCTAAAGACAGTTTCCATACTGTTGTGGGTAACTTGTCTACAGAATAGTGGTCCAACTTCCTCGGTACTGTGAAGCAACCTTATAGCAATTGAAAAACTTCAGTCTCTTCAACTAAAACAGTAGTCTTTGTTGTGTGTTCAACAAATGTTTTAGCACCTTACTCAGGGAGAAGTAACAAGGGAGGCCACACAACACGCAACTGATAAACCGTGCATTACAACCTGCTGATACTCAGTCCCGTCTTCTTGCATGTGTTCCGGCTGACCTGACTGGTATATACTTGTCACTCAGTAATACTTTACTGTGGATCAGGGTCTGAGAGCACAGGCCTTAACCCATTGGAACAAAGTCATTTGTTGTCATTTGTACTAGCATATCACATTTAACTGAACTTATGTTCTTAGATAATCAACATATGCCTTGACACATGGAGATTGGGATTAAAGTGGAAATAAAACCATTGAATTAATTGTTTTCCAAAAGTGTTACACAATTTTGCTGAGAACTGTCATAATTGCCAGAGTGCTTATTTCAGCTGTCAACTATCCATTTTAATGGGGCACAACCAGGGGCGGACTGACCATTTGGAAACTCGGGCACTGCCCGAGGGCCCGGGGTCAGTAGGGGGCCCCATGAGATGCCCCTGGTACCTTTTTCATAGGCTTTTTTGAGTTTGGGCAAGGACACAGGGGCCCCATGATCCCCTATTGCCCGGGGGCCCCATGAGTTGTCAGTCTGCCCCTGGGCACAACAATAAAGACATTTCAAATTATAACCCTGCTCCGCTCATAAAGAAACAACCTTTAGTTTGGGCTGCACTTTAAGAACATTAAGCATAAATTGGCTTACTTGTGGCCAGGGGCGGACTGACAACTCATGGGGCCCCCGGGCAATAGGGGATCATGGGGCCCCTCTGTCCTTGCCCAAACTCAAAAAAGCCTATGAAAAAGGTACCAGGTGCATCTCATGGGGCCCCCTACTGACCCCGGGCCCTCAGGCAGCGCCCTTACAGTGATCCCCTCAGCCTGTTTGTATGTGTATGCCCTGCACTCACCATATTGTATGTCCTTACTGCTCTGAGTCGGCTGAGGTCATTTTGTGGCAGATTTGAATTACTGCAGGGGACAGCACCGGAGAGGAGGTAAGAATTGCACCCAAAGCTGTTTGAGAACTATTATATAAAAATACTTGGCCTGGAGTTGAGCTATATATGTAGTTTTAATGCAAGACAAACAATATTGGTCAACCATGAATTCCATTTGTAGGCCCTTACATCGCCCTTAGGGAAGTAGTCGGTAATACTGGAGTGTCTCTATCTAGTCATGCATGTAATGATCACCTTCCAGTCTACTGAAAAGATTAAGATAAAATATAACTAAAGGAAAAACCTTTTTTTATTTTTTTTTTTTTTTTTTAGTTTTGGAGAGAATGAAGCGGGATTAGAACCCCTGTGAGGTTTTTATTGATGTCTGTGCTCCCTCTCTACTTGTCCTGTTTACCGTTATCATTGAATGTGAAAGTAAAAGAAAATCCTAAAATTTGGGCCATCCCCAGAAAAGTATTAGAGGGGAAATCTTTTGATGGGGGCACTAATTGTGGTGACCTGGGGGAATTCCATTAATTTGCAGTATTTTCACACACTTCCTGGTTGGGTATGGGACAGGAAGTGAAGGGAAATCTCTGAAATGGGACACAAATGGTGAAAAAAAATCTGAGAGAGGTTATAACCCTCCCTTACTCTATCCAAAATGGAAAAAAAAAAGTTTTGCTATAGTTCTACTTTAACTTCAAACAGAATGCAAAGATTTGCAAATCTCATAAACCCATTTTTTTTTTTATTCACAATAGAAAATAGAAAACACATCAAATGCTTAAACTGAGAAAATGCACCATTAAAGAAAAAAAAGGTAATTTTGATTTTAATGGCAACAACATGTCTCAGAAAAGTTGAGACAGGGCAGCAAAAAACTGGCAAACTAGTGGTTCTAAACATGGAGGAGTTGGAAGAACATTTTGTAGCTAATTAGGTGAATTGGCAACAGTCCAGTAACATGATTGGTTATAAAAGAGCATTTAGAGAGTCTGAGTGTCTCAGAAGTAAAGATGGGCAGAGGAACACCAATCTATGAAAAGCAGCATTCAAAAATTGTCAAATGATTTCCTCAATGTAAAATTGCAATGATTTTATATATATCATCATCTACAGTACATAATATCATCAGAAGATTCCGAGAATCTGGAGAATTCTCTGTGTGCAAGGAACAAGGCTGAAACACAATATTGGATGCCCGTAATCTTTGAGTCCGGATGGCATTGCTATAAAACAGGCATGATTCTGTGATGGACATCAATGCATAGGATCAGGAATGATTCCACAAATCACTGTCTGTGAACACAGTTCACTCTGCCATCCAACAATGCAAGTTTAACCTCTACAATGCAAATGAGAAACCATATCTGAACAAAATCCAAAAATACTGCCATTTTCTTTTGGCCAAAGTTCATTTAAAATGGTTTGTTGCAAAATGGAAAACTGTTCTGTGGTCAGATGAATCGAAATTTGACATTCTTTTTTGGAAACCATGGGCACCGTGTCCTCCTGACTAAAAGGAAAGGGACCTGGCTTATCAGCACTCAGTTCAAAAGCGCGCATCTCTGACAGTATGGGGGTGTATTAGTGCGTATGAAATGGGCAGCTTGCACATCTGGAAAGGCACCATCAATGCTGAGAGATATATTCCGGTTTTAGAGCAGCATATGCCCTCATCCAAACGATGCCAAGGCCTTGCATATTTCAGCAGGACAATGCTAAACAGCATACTGTATCTATGAAAACAGCATCATAGCTTCATAGTAGAAGAGTCCAGGTGCTTAACTGGCCTGCCTTCAGTCCAGACCTTCTACCTATTGAAAATATTTGACACATCTTGAAATGAAAAATATGACAAAGAAGATCAAGAACTGTTGAGCAGTTAAAATCCTATATCAGGGACAACATTCCTCTCTCCAAACACCAGCAACTGGTCTACTCAGCTCCCAGACATTCACAAAGTGTTGTTCAAAGAAGAGTGGATGCTACACTGTGGTAAACATGGCCCTATCCCGACTTTTTTTAAACGTACAGCTGCTGTGAATTTCAAAATTATCTTATTTTTTACTTAACTTAAATAAAGGCAAAACTTTTTTTTTTCTAGCTTTGTACAGAGTAGAGATGGATTAAAACACCTGTCAGTTTGTACTGCTGTCTGTGGGTTGTCTGGGTTGTCCCCAGAAAAGTAATGGAGGGAAAATCTTACAGTGGGTACACTAGTTCTGGTGATTTGGGGGTTCCCAAAGGGTTTTCTTACTTTTTAGGGATTTCCGCTTACTTTCTGTTTTGGTTATGAGACTGGAAGGGAAGGAAAATCTCCCCAATGGGACATAGATGGCAAAAAATAAACTGACAGGTTTATGACCTTCCCTTACTCTATCCAAAATGAAAAAAAAATGTTTGCCAATAGCTCTACTTTAAAATAATACATTTCTCAGTTTGAACAGTTGATGTGTTTTCTACTCTGAATAAAATATTGGCTTATGAGATTTCCAAATCATTGCATTCTGTTTTGATGAAGATTTTGTACCACGTCCCAACTATTTTGGAATTGAGGTTGTAGATTACTTAACATGCCATTTAACTTACTATACAGGACTTTGATAAAATGTAGACTGAGCATCACTTTTTATCCTTGAGTTATCTGCTGCACGTAGAGCAAATAAATCATTTCTAGGTATTTTGCGTGACAATAAACACTGAATTTCCTAGTTAAAAGCTTTTACTACCTATCGTGTTCGTCATGATTAATTTGTCTCCTTGCAGTCAAAGCTCGGAAAACATCAGCTTTTTTTTCCCTTATTCCCTAGATAATTAAAAAGAAAATCAATTAGTGAGCATGTAACAGTGCTTAAATCTGTAGAGCGCTCATTGGTATTCCTCTAGATACAACGTTGACTCCCTGCCAAAACTGTGACCAGATTTTTCAAGTGGAGATCGGGGAGATTACACGAAAACCACCTCCTTAATGAGCCATGCAGGATTGTTACAGAAGAAATAGGGATCCTGAAAAGACGTCAGAGCAATATAACCACCTTATTAAGACCTCAAAGAGCAGCAAATGATTTGGGTACCAACCCAAACATCCACAGGGATCATATGATGAGCAAGTATGCTTATACAGTATATACTGTGTATGTGTGTATATATATATATATATATATATATATATATACACACACACACACATTCCAAAGACATGCTGGCAGGTTAATTGGCTCCTTTCTAAATTGGCTCTTGTATGCATGAATGTGAGTTAGGGACCTTAGATTGTATGCTTCTTGAGGGTTAGGGACTGATGTGAATGTACTATATATACATATGTAAAGCGCTGCGTAAATTGACGGCGCCATATAGGTACCTGTAATAACACACACACACATATATATATATATATATATATATATATATACTGTATATACAGTCTGTGATTCTGGGAACTAAAACCTATTTTCTGTGCTGTTCTTCCAGGACTGATCAGAGCAATGCTCTGTGCCGGATCTGTCCCTGAAGCCCTGCAGAGAGAAGAGGAAGAAGAGTGGGGATTTCAAACCCCCAGCCAGCTGCCCTTCTGCCCTGGCTGTATGGGCACCAGCAGCTCTTCTGCCCTGGCTGTATGGGCACCAGCTGCTCTTCTGCCCTGGCTATATGGGCACCAACAGCTCTTCTGCTCTGGCTGTATGGGCACCAGTGCTTCTCTCCCCTGGCTGTATGGGCACCAGCAGAACTTCTGCCCTGGCTGTATGGGCACCAACTGCTCTTCTGCCCTGGCTATATGGGCACCAGCAGCTCCTCTCCCCTGGCTATATGGGCACCAGCAGAACTTCTGCCCTGGCTGTATGGGCACCAGCAGCTCCGCTCCCCTGGCTGTATGGGCACCAGCAGAACTTCTGCCCTGGCTGTATGGGCACCAGCAGCTCCTCTCCCCTGGCTGTATGGGCACCAGCAACTCCTCTCCCCTGGCTGTATGGGCACCAACAGCTCTTCTGCCCTGGCTGTATGGGCACCAGCAGCTCTTCTGCCCTGGCTATATGCGCACCAACAGCTCCTCTGCCTTGGCTGTATGGGCACCAGTACCTTCTCTCCCCTGGCTGTATGTGCACCAGCATCTCTTCTGCCCTGGCTGTATGGGCACCAGCAGCTTCTCTCCCCTGGCTGTATGGGCACCAGCAGCTTCTCTCCCCTGGCTGTATGGGCACCAGCAGCTTCTCTCCCCTGGCTGTATGGGCACCAGCAGCTCTTCTGCCCTGGCTGTATGGGCACCAGCAGCTCCTCTGCCCTGGCTGTATGGGCACCAGCAGCTCCTCTGCCCTGGCTGTATGGGCACCAGCAGCTCCTCTGCCCTGGCTGTATGGGCACCAGCAGCTCCTCTGCCCTGGCTGTATGGGCACCAGCAGCTCCTTTGCCTTGGCTGTATGGGCACCAGCAGCTCCTCTGCCTTGGCTGTATGGGCACCAGCAGCTTCTCTGCCTTGGCTGTATGGGCACCAGCAGCTCTTCTGCCCTGGCTGTATGGGCACCAGCAGCTCCTCTGCCTTGGCTGTATGGGCACCAGCAGCTCCTCTGCCCTGGCTGTATGGGCACCAGCAGCTCCTCTGCCTTGGCTGTATGGGCACCAGCAGCTCCTCTGCCTTGGCTGTATGGGCACCAGCAGCTCCTCTGCCTTGGCTGTATGGGCACCAGCAGCTCTTCTGCCCTGGCTGTATGGGCACCAGCAGCGCATCACCCAGAGAATTAAGTGCAATAGGGAGTGGGATGTGGGGTAAGGAGTGTGTATTGTGTTCACATTTCAATTTTTTTTTTAAAATGTGATCTAACGCTTTAAAGCCAGTCCCCAAATGTACTTTTCTTCTTTGTATAAAACATGTTTTAAAATACAGGTGACCACATAAATAGCTGAGAAGGCTGTTCGGCTCACCTTCTTGTGTTATAGTGAGTTAGAAAAAAAGAAAACAAAATTCCAGTGGTAGTCAATTTGAATGGAGGGTGATAGGAATGAATGGTATAGTTGCTATTATTTCTGGGAAATTTGGGGGAATACTTTCCTACTGTATGATAAAATGGTGTGATCCATATGACAATTTATACTTCATATAATTTATTTGTATGGATTATTGTATTACTACCTGATGCATATAGGGTATGCGTTTTTTTATTGTGAACCTACACTGTATCTGAGCACCACAAACCATAACAGTTATTTAATTAATTGTTAATATTCAAAGCAAACGCACCCATCCATCCATGTCTCCATGCTTTATTTTGCAGAGAAATCACTTTGAAACACAGCCCCTAGCATTACTGGCAATGGCAATTTTGAGTAAGAGCAGATGGTTCATGTAGCATTTACACTACTTACAAAAAACTGCATCTGGCCTTAGCTCAGGCATGCAGGCAGGAGGGTGAAAATTCCTCCTCCTCTCCTGAAGACTCCTGGGATGTATGACATAATTTGCCTAGGCCTGGAAACTAGGAAGTAACCGAAGAGAAAAAAATGTTTAAAAGAAAAATATGACATACTTTTCATTTTGGTTTTCAGAAACGTTTAAAGGCAGAAAAAAAAACCCTTCAGAATTGTGTTTTTGAAAGGAACTTTAGGGCAGAAAAACACTTAACCACTTGCTGTCCGCCATATATCGGTTGTACTGCTACAGGGTGGCCGCTCTGTGCAGAAATATATATATATATATATATATATATAATGATTCTGCATTTCTGGGTAGGGGGCTCCCACCTGCCCGCACTGTCATTGGCTTCTGTATATGTCAATCACTGGCTCCTGAGCAGCAATTCATGGCAGGAACCTGGCAAGGCAGAGCAACTGACAGGAGAGAGATTTGTGAATGTAAACAACACAGATCTGTCTGTGTTGATAAAAACCAGCACATCTGCTAGTAAAACACCACACAGTAAAAAATGCTCCCTGACACACAGTTAACCCTTTGATCGCCCCAGATGTTAACCCCTTCCTGCCCAGTGACATTAGTACAGTGACAGTTCTTTTTATTAGCCCTGATCACTTTATAGGTGTTATTATAGATTTCAGTGGCAGTTAGTCAGTTCCCACCCAGTGTCAGTTAGTGTCAGAAAGTACACTGTACTATCACAGTCCTGCTATAAGTCGCCATTACTAGTATTAATGAAAAAAAAAAAAACATTGTAACAGATTACATTTTGGCCTACATTTATGAAGAGTTTTTGTTTTATAATGTAATCTTTATTTCAAGATAGGTTTTTCATACAAAAAATAAAATTAACTATAACAGTTGCAATGACAGTAGCAAACACATCTGAGCTGTCTCTCGCGTCAGCAAAAGTGACACAACATTCACCATGTGCAAGCTTCATACAATACAGGTGTTGCAAAATCCAAGAAATGTAACAGTGAGCTATAGCATCACAGGGTACAGCAAAATGTAACAAGGAAAGGGCCCAGCCACTGGAGAATGATAACGCCCTCCAGCGAGATAGTCTTTCAAGATTGTAGAGGCCTAAGACATCAAGACTTCAAGCTCCAAGGTCAAATAAAGTGCTGAAAAAAGAAAACAAAAAAGGGAGAGGGAACAACAAATAATGAGAGAAAGGACTGACATACCTCAAGGACAGGCAGACGCCAACATGTAAAATACCTGAGCCACAGTCTCCCCCACCGGCTTGCACTGCTGAACAAAAAGAAGTAAGGAGAAGTGCCAACACCAAGGCTGCAACACAAAGAAGGGAAAAAGAAAGGCACCAAACCAGGCAATGGCTACACTGTTTAATGAGGTACTCTAAGCGAGGGCTCTGCTAACTCCAACAAGGCAATATCCAAGCTAGACACAACCTGGTCTGGGCCAGAAATGTGGTTTTGCAAGGTTGCCCAAACATCAGTGAAACGCTGTGCCCTTGCTTGTTGCCACCCAGTCCTCAGCCTCCATTGTCTCATTCACTTTCCTAATCCAGTCCTCCCTACTGGGGACATGATACTGTCTCCAGTATATGGGTATGAGTCTCTTAATTTAATAGGTGTGGTAAGAATGCATGAAGGTAAAATACCTTAAGCCTTTACAACCACTTTAAGTGAAGCCATACCGGATAGGAGAGGCAGTCAAGCAGCTGAGCAGCTCCAGAAGATCAGGTGAGGTGGCTCAAGTGCATCCTAGAGAAGAAGGGGAAAAAACAAAAGAAAAAAATGGGGTAAAGAACAACTGAACACAAAGTAACAAACAGGACAGGCAAGGGTAACCAGGTCCAGCCTTTAAGACCACAACAGGTCTGTCAGGACAGGAGCTGAGGAACGGACAGGCAGGCCTAAACAATGTAGCGCACTGGCTGACGACAACCACCACCCACAGACCTAAGTCCCTCAGGGCACGGAGTCTAAGTCCCAGGCTGCCCTTCACCAGGGCCCCTGATGGTGGGGATGGACTTGACGCAGCCAGGAACCAGGTCGCTGCCCCCGAGACACCTCAGTTGCAGTAATGGCCGCCGCCAATGGAGTGTAGCTGGTAGAAAAGACAATAGAGTAGTCAGACAGGCCGGGTCAACAACAACGGGATAAAACGGTACAGGACAGCAGACGAGAATCACAGGCCACGAGCTGGGTTCAGCAACAGAGGGTCAGATCAAAGGAGAACACAAAGAATAGTTGAGTCACAAGCCGAGTCAGATTCCAGGAGAGTCACGAGAGTCAGAACAGAGTAATAGCGACACAAGACACAAGTGCAAAGAGCATGTGCAGACCACAGGCTTATATGTCATCAGCCACAACCCTCTGGGGGATTCCCACCATGCTCAGCAGAAATCCAAGATGGATGCCAGCACATGGAGTAACATAACCTCTGGGAAAAGGTAGGACCTTGACAAGGTCAGACCCAGGACATAACTTCACAGAGGAGAGATCTCTTTGCACTTGCCTGGTGCCCTTCAATAGGGCAAAAACCATGATGGATGAACCTTGGTCTTGAGATGCGGTGGAGTGGGGGGAAGCCAGGGGGGCCAAGTCATTCACCAACTGGAGATGGTATCGGAGACACTGGAGAGACCGTACCTCGTGATGTTGAGGCCACATGCTCTGGTGCCATCTTGGATTTCTTGCTCCTCTTTCTGGGAAGAAGGATTCCAGCGATCCCCAATGAGTGTGGCTGGATCTGTGAGGCTGAGAGGATGCCCACTGGCACTGGGACATAGCTCGGCTTCAGTGTGGAGACATCAGCCATGTAGCTGTCGGTAAAGCAGCAATGTGGACAGTGCTGCAGAGCCGCACGTCCTCACTCCTCCATAGTCAGACCTTGCCCCCAAAATTTAGTTTTTTTTTATTGGATATGTTTTATAGCAAAAAGTAAAAAAATATTGTTTTTTTAAGTTGGTCTTTTTTCATTTATAGCACAAAAAAACCCAGTGGTGATCAAATACCACCAAAAGAAAGCTCTATTTGTGTGAAAAAATAATATAATTTTAATTTGTGTACAGCGTTGCATGGTCGTGCAATTGTCAGTTAAAGTAGCTCAGCACTGTGTAGCAAAAAATGGCCTGGTCATGGGGGGGGGGGGGGGGGGGGAGTAAATCGTAAAAAAAAAATCGTAAACGCAGCATTTAGGAGCGTTCAGCGCTTTCAAGTGTGCATAAGCAGAGGGGAATGTTTTGGAAATAAATGCTTATAAAAGAAAATTAGTGCATATGTGTAAAACTTGTTGGTTCTCTCTTCTTCTCTCTTATCTCAAAGCAAGATGTCTGCTATCACTGTCTGCTGAAATGTGCTCTGTATGTTTGTAACTTAAGCCACACAAGTAAAACAGAATTCTGCCTCATCACAAGCTACCAGTATCTTCTCTAACACATAACCAACAAAACTCTTGTGCTATGCGAATCACTGAGCATTTTTTTCTGCCGCTTTTTCTGCCAGAGGTTCTAGCATTTTTTCTGCCCCAGGTGTGCATTGATCCTAAATGCTCAGTAGATTTTATGCTCTTATTGAACAGATCTAGCAAAACACTTTTCATAGTATGGTATATTAAATAGACCAAAATGCAAAACAAGAGAAGTTTGTTGTCAGAGTTTACATAAATTTTAATGTTTGTAGTTAGTTAATTATGTGGCTAGAGCCATCTTGATTCTGTTAGATGTTAAATTCAGTTTTTATGCAGTGTTCCGTCTTCACATATCTTATACCACAACACACAGCAAAATCTTTATACTTAAAATCATACTAATTGAAAAATTGCTGATCAGGAACGGTGTATTATATGTGTGTACATATTTGAATGCACCGATGCTGACTGTGTATCTTTACTTTATTTTAAAAGTAACATTTTCATGTCTAACATTTAAATTAAAATAAATATTCATATTAGTGCTGCAAATTTATAAAACACTTTCATTACACTACTGATAAATTGATAAGTCTTTTATATTTTAAACTGGCATGCACAGATGATAATTTGACTGTGACCTCATAGTACATTAAATAAAAATATAATTTGTTGTGATGATATAAGTGGTTATCTATCAACCCAAAATATCATGCAATAACAAAATCTATGGCTCAGTTGAAGACATGTTTTTTATTAGTAGTATCATTTTTTTCTTTCAGCACCAATGTTTCGGAAAATATGAACTAATTGAGAAATACAGCGTGTGCTTTCATGATCCAAATGATATTCATTTCCTGACCGTTAAATCATTACATAACACAAACATGTTTCATCTCAAGATGCTCATCTATGTAAATGCTGGTGGCAGGAGGGTGTGGTTTCATGGGCTGTATTGTCACCCACAATTGCCTGTTTGTTTGATCTCTTACTACTCTTGTCAGGAAATTATTCATAGGAAGAGTTTAAAGACATGCCCTTCTAGACTCCTTTACACAATCACTTCCTTTTATCAGTTGCATTACGGGATACAGATGGGGATTGCAAGAATGTGCAATGGTGCATTGCAACTGATATGTCTCCTGCATAACTTGCATAAAAGATGATCTACTCAAGTGAGGAGGGCCACACTGAAGGATTTCCTGTTTTTAGGGTGAAAACAAGTATAAATACACCAACTTATTTCTCCTACAGTGCTTCTATGCTGTGCTGTGTTAGATTTCCAATTATCAAGATGTAGCACCCTTCTAGATAGGTGCTAGGTTAGGTAACTTTAGCTTTTAGCTCTCTTGTAATCAATGGATCTACTTGTGATTACTTTGGTCAGCTCGGAGTTTTACAGGCTGTGGGTTTGGCTGCTTTCTCCTGCCTTTTGGATGGTTCTGGAAGATAGTGGACTGGGAGAGTCAAATGCACAGTGTGAATATTATGTGATCTCAGCCAGTGTCTGGGGAGCAGGGGCGGACTGACCATTTGGAAACTTGGGCACTGCCCGAGGGCCCGGGGTCAGTAGGGGGCTCCATGAGATGCCCCTGGTACCTTTTTCATAGGCTTTTTTGAGTTTGGGCAAGGACAGAGGGGCCCCATGATCCCCTATTGCCCGGGGGCCCCATGAGTTGTCAGTCCGCCCCTGCTGGGGAGGGTGCCAGTTGGTGGCTGGGAGTGAGAATAAATAGTCCGAGGCCTGGAGCAGAGGGGTTCTTGTCCTGAAGGAGGAAATCCCAGCAGTGCAGCTGTGCTTTTTTACTGCTCATCAAGGTGCCAGCTGGGGGACTTTTCTGCTGAACTTTGCTGGAGCTGTCTGAGGGATGATCTTGTCTGGAGAATTCATAGGAGATGTGTCTGGCAGATACTGAAAGGAG
The DNA here is from genome assembly GCF_062004578.1 of Staurois parvus. Taxonomy (NCBI): domain Eukaryota; kingdom Metazoa; phylum Chordata; class Amphibia; order Anura; family Ranidae; genus Staurois; species Staurois parvus. The sequence continues at coordinate 1,361,830 of NW_028318388.1, read as the reverse complement.
ACATCCAACTATCCAAGGACTGGAGTACAGACTGGTGTGTGAGATCCCAGTGACTTTGTGTTGTTGCTAACCCTCTGTGCTGGAAAGTGGACATTTTCTACAGTGTCTCTGTGTAGCTCAGCCCATCATTTGCGGCTGCAAGGACCATGCTAGGAAACTTTCAGAAGATGATATGCCTCATCAAATCTGGGGTGCCAGAATATCCCAGGGTTACTCTACACCCAGTTCAATTTTTTTTTCAATGAAGCATGAAAAAAACTACACCTAGACTGATCATTGAACCGAAGAAGAGACTGCTGTTGTGGACTTGGCTAGCTCTGCCTCTGCATTGAATAGTAAGAAATCTGGGCAGAGATCCAGCAATAGATCAGGTGATAGCCAGCAAGTGGTGAACTTCAGAATCTCTAGCGTGATCCTTGAAGGTGAATTACTTCACAGTTCCTGCAGCTAAAGAGGTCAAAGATAGATCATTATAGAACTCTTACTGCTTGTATAGTATATTTTACTGCCCATAATCTGGACACAGGTGCATGTTAAATGGCAGTTTACGTATACAGAGTAGTTCTGAATGTTTTTCATATTCACTAGATGTCTGTTTCTGTCGTGATGCATCAATGTATGCAAATCAGTGTGGAGAGTACAATGTGGTTTGTTTACTAAGATGTACTTAAATTTTAGAAGGAAGTGAGCTAACTAGTAAAAAAATAAAATTTTTACTTTAAAGTGACTCTTTCACAATAATATACATATTAAAATGGTGTCCTCTGCAAAGAAAATATGTAAGAACTGCCCAGAGGCGTAGCTGGAGGGGGGCAGGGGGGTACATATGTACCCGGGCGCCAAGGTACAGGGGCGCCAAAATGAGGTCACAAGATCACTGCAGCGGCTGCAGCAGACGTGTCATCTGATACGTCTGCCATCCACAGTGAGTTATGAGAGGATGACAGTGAGCCGGGTATGTGCCGGATGGGACGAGGGGAGAGCCGAGCTGGGTGAGTAGTGCCATGGATGAAAGGGGGGGGGGCAATGTGATCGGGACAGGGGGTGTCTACAGGGACCATATGAAGCGGGGGGGTGTCATGAGGTGGCCGTTCTTCCCTCCCCAGGCGCAAAATATCCTAGCTACGCCTCTGGAATTGCCTGTCCTGTTGCTGTTTGCTGCTTTATTGCCAAAGAGCCACCACGGGAAATTGTTCTGAATCAGACAGTTCCAGGAGTGTTGGACCGAGTATTGAAGTAGGGGCAAGCAGGAGGAGCCACAGCATGCAGCGCGTAACCAGGAATCCAGGGCACCTGGAAGTGTTGGATTCAGAAGAGTTTTTAAAGATTGCTTTTAAGTGCTGATTGGCTGCTGGCAGTCTTTTTCTCATCACTTAAAGAGTAACTCCACCTTTGCTGAGAATAACACATTCCCCTCTGGGAGATCTATGCACATTGCAAGGATTTTAACAAACTGTGGGGGAGATTTACTAAAACAGGAGCACTTAGTATCTGATGCAGCTGTGCATGGTAGCCATTCAGTTTCTAACTTCAGTTTGTTCAATTAATCATTGGCAATAAAACCTGAAAGCTGATTGGTTTCTGTGCAGAGCTGCACCAGCTTTTTCAAATTCCAGTTTTAGTAAGTCAACCCCACTATCTCCTAATTGTGCTCCTGTGTTGTTACCCTGTACAGTCATCTCTAGTACAGGGGCGGACTGACCATTTGGAAACTCAGGCACTGCCCGAGTGCCCGGGGCCAGTAGGGGGCCCCATGAGATGCCCCTGGTACCTTTTTCATAGGCTTTTTTGAGTTTGGGCAAGGACACAGGGGCCCCATGATCCTCTATTGCCCGGGGGCCCCATGAGTTGTCAGTCCGCCCCTGCTCTGGTATAAACTAAAAGTGGCTGTGTTGACACATTACATAGGTATGATCCACTGTTCTCACTATTGGGAAGCCCACCAAGTGAGGAGTGACAGGCTACAGACAGGAAATGACTGCAAAAGGAAGGAGGAGATAAGCAGCACTGAGATAAGAATGATGAGAAAGAGGTGAAAACAATATGTTATTAACCAATAGCCTCCCGCCCACAATACATTTACTAGGGCAGATGACACAGCCAGGCTCAGCGACACATTAGTGCGCTCAGCAGCACGATCTTCTGACCGCTGTGTCCAATCATAGCATTCACATGTTTACAATGTAAAAACAATCATGAATGGCTTCTATTCGTGACTGCTTGCTTACTGTTGTGAAACCGTGATTGGCCCACAGCTATCAAATGGTACCTGGCACCCCGTACCATGTGATTACCTGTAGCCACTCACAGCATGTCAACAGTAAACAAGCTGTCATGAATGGAAAGCCATTCATGACAGTTAACTATTGCTTATAACAATGTAAACAAAAAATCCCTGATCACCCCCTGAGTAGTACAGTGTCAATATGGTGGCACTAAGCTACTCTGATGACAGTATGTAAAAAAAGAAAAAATTGAATAACATTTTTTCAACATTTTCAATATTTTTTTGCTTATATAATAAAAAGTAAAAACCCAGTGGTGATCAAATGCCACAAAAAGGAAGCGCTATTTGTGTGAAAAAAATTATATAATCATTTACGTACAGTGTTGCATGGTAAGTAATTGCCAGTTAAAGAAGAGCAATGCTGAATAGAAAAAAATGCCCTGGTCATGAAGGGAGTAAAACCTTCCAGAGGTGGTTAAAGGAAAAAAATGTGCAATTATTTCTCATACACAGAGCTTCAGAAAATTAAATGTCTTTAAATACTCAGTTAAGTACTCCTTCCTCAATTGATGGTGAAATGTTCATACCAGCTTGTTTATTTTTATAGATCTTGAGATAAAAAGATTGTTTTCCAAATCTTTAAGCTGACCTTGAATATATTTACGGGTGCTATTAAGCTTACCTCCAATAAATATAATGGCATTCTGCTAAGTGGCGCTGACATCTGAACTCATCCACACAACATAATCCCAGTGTAATTTTAGAAAATCAACAAGTCTTTCGATGAAAGAAATGTATTTAAACAGGTGTTAAGAGTGTGCGAATTTCTGATTCCCAGTAAAGGGAGTGTATGCTACTTCACACTGTCATGTTCACCTGACTTAGATTCACAACTTCCAACTTTCAAGCCTTGGCTGATGGTGGTATCCCAAAGACTTGCATTCCTTTTTACCGCAGACTCTTTACCTTCTTGAAGCCCGAGAACTCCACCACCTGAAGTACCATAAAGATGGGAATACACAATTAGAAAATCGACTAATCAGTCATCCGACTGCGTTCGTTCGTTGGTCAAAATCGTGGCCCACATTAACCAATCTACAAAAAATCATTGGGCGATATGTAGTGTTGACGTCTTCCATACAAGTGGAAGTGATGCAGTGTGCATTTGACCTTGTAGCCACGCCCTTCCGGCCAAAATGAGCGATATACACAACAATTACCAGCAATGAGTATAATATCGTTTATTACATGACCTATATACATAAATAGTGATACAGAAATATAATCGGCAGAATTCTGGTTTCATTATCTCATTAGGCCAATCTACTTTTAACATTTGGATTTTTCATTCCTTGGACATAAACATTCAGATCATCTTCTGTTAGCGCTCATGCGTGAGCGCGCCTGATAGATTTTTTTTCATACAACCGTCATACCACCGCATAGAAAATCAGTCGTTCGTATGCGAAATGACATTTTTCACTGTTGTTAAACCGGATTTTTTTGTTCACAATATCGTTATCGATTAAAACATCCTGCTCATCAACGAAGAGAAAATCATTTGATCTGTAGTTCTGTGAAATTTTTCGTATGTTTTTTTATCGCGTGTACGGGGCATAAGTGTTAGTTGCACTACTGCCACAAGTCCTCCCCTGTGCACCTAAGCAGACCATACACATTGCAAATTTTGACCTGTTTCTGTATCGTCAGCATTAGATGTACTAGTTATGTTTTGCTGTATGCAGGGGCGGACTGACCATTTGGAAACTCGGGCACTGCCCGAGGGCCCGTGGTCAGTAGGGGGCCCCATGAGATGCCCCTGGTACCTTTGTCATAGGCTTTTTTGAGTTTGGGCAAGGACACAGGGGCCCCATGATCCCCTATTTCCTGGGGGCCCCATGAGTTGTCAGTCCACCCCTGGCTGTATGTGAGCTGTGATGTCCTTCACTAGGACTCAGGCACAACCCTTTTGAAGATGGACTGAACATTTACATTTCTTCATCATTTTAAAACCTTATAAAATGAATATAAAATATACTCACCCTGATGTGTATTTTCTCCTGTAGGGGTTGGAATATATTGACCGCATATTGTTTCTCTGCACCAAACTCGCATATGGCAATAAAAAGACTTAAAAAGAAAAATGCTCTTCCGTAAGTGTGGAGGGTTACATTAAAGTAGCTTCAAGCCAGGGGCGGACTGACCATTTGGAAATTCGGGCACTGCCCGAGGGCCTGGGGTCAGTAGGGGGCCCCATGAGATGCCCCTGGTACCTTTTTCATAGGCTTTTTTGAGTTTGGGCAAGGACACAGGGGCCCCATGATCCCCTATTGCCCGGGGGCCCCATGAGTTGTCAGTCTGCCCCTGCTTCAAGCGTATGTAATGATACATAATTTTATATATTTTGTGTATATGTATATTTTGACACACATGCGTGAGTTTATTAGTACAATGGGATCAATTGGCTTTCTTAATGTACAAGCTATTACAATGGGAAACATCAGGTGTACAAAAATGAAGCATACAGATATTTGATTTGTCCTGTTGCCATGACAGTACTACAATTGGTTTGTTATTAAGGATTGATTCATCGGAAACAATATAATGTAGAAAGCTGTACTTTGTAGCCATATATTTTTTTTTCCTGGTTAAACTATTTTCTGAAAATAAAAGGAATCCTTATAGAGAAGAAAACTAGGAATGCGAGAGAAAGGCAGGCCATAGATCAGGGGTGTCCAAACTTTTTTCAAAGAGGGCCAGATTGGATGAAGTGAACATGGTGGAGGGCCGAACATTTTTCCGAACATTCTTTGAACCATTACAATTAAATGCAAATAAATTATTTTATGCCAAGTTAATTGCAAACGACATACTTTTCATAACATTAAGATCAACTGACAGCTGAGTTTTCACAATGTATTGAAAATAAATTTAAAAAAAACTTATCTGCACTAATGTGAAGGGTGAAAAAGGTAGCTGGAGCTGAAGTCTCTGCTCGGCAGCCGGGAGGGGAAGAGAAACACACTTTACGCTGGAAGCCCGGCCCTGACGTCACCGCCCTCTGTCGCTCCCAGCGCGGCGCAGTCACGCATGCGCACTGCTCTCAAGCAGAAGACTGTCTGCCACAGAAGGGAGGGCCGTGCGACAGCCGCATTTACACAGACCAGGGAGAACGCGCCGCAGTCAGGCATGCGCACTGCCCTCTGCTGTCAAGCAGAAGACTGTCTGCCATAGAAGGGAGGGCCATGGGAAGGCCACATTACACAGAGCAGGGAGGGCTGTTGGAGGGTCATATTAAACCGACCCCCGGGCCGTAAATGGCCCGCGGGCCGGACTTTGGACATGCCTGCCATAGATCATGTAATTTTCATTCCCGCAACCACAAGCTGCAGGAAAGAAAATCTCTCAATTCTCCCATCAACACAGTGTTGATGGGAGAATCCCTTTCACGGAGCTGTTGTGTTCTGCCAGCATGAAGAGGGGGGTGGCCTAGGGAGCCGTCCCTGCTGGGAGAACACAGTGATAATTCCTGGCTATATGCTGACTATAGCCACTGGCAATAAATGCATGTACAATTCCGACATGCTGGTTATACTCAAGTTGATCAATGGATTGACTTGTGTGCAATCAGCCTGCCCATAGATGGTTAAAATTTCGTCTGGTCCCTGCTGAACCGGCCAAGATCGAACAATCTATGGCTGGCTTAAGTGACAAATTCCTAGTGACAATCTCCTTTGCAGAGTTCTGTAAATATCTTCCGTTTTTATTTTCAAAATCTAAAATCTTATATTTATTTCCACATTGTGTCTCAATAATTTCTGGAAATGGATTCTATAATAAATAATTTTATTTTAATCACTGGACACAGTTGTAACTTACTCAAACAAGAAGGCCTCATGTGCTCTTGAGCTCAAAAGTGGTGCTTTTTAGAAGTGTTTGACCTTTCTTTCTTTTTTTTCTCTGCTTCTAAACACCCCTCCATTTTAGCCTATGTGTTCTTGCACACTATAGTTTATGCCTCGATCACATCAAAGCTGATTTTGAAATTGTGCGACTTACAGTGAAGTCACATAATTTCCAAGTATGATCACTTGCCAATTTGAGGTGCGATTTGCAAGACATCTGACACAGATGTCTATGCAAATCGCACCAAAAGTAGTGCATGTACTACTTTAGAAATCGGTGCGGCTCCAACCAAGTCGGAACCGCACCAATATGACCGCTCTAATAGCAGACAATAGGATGCGACTTGGCATATGATTTGCAAATCACATGCCAAGTCACACCCGATGTGACTGGGGCAGGGATGGACTGACAACTCAAGGGGCCCCCGAGCAATAGGGGATCATGGGGCCCCTGTGTCCTTGCCCAAACTCAAAAAAGCCTATGAAAAAGGTACCAGGGGCATCTCATGGGGCCCCCTACTGACCCCGGGCCCTCAGGCAGCGCCCGAGTTTCCAAATGGTCAGTCCGTCCGGTATTACAGGAGCCTAGAGGCAGAAAAAAATCCATCACTTTGTCTCTTGCGTTCAAGAGAAAAACGGTTTGCCTGAAAAAAATGCCTGATGCGCCTAAATGCAGGTACGTTTAGCTTGTGAGAGTTTTTTATTGTAGTGGCCAGAATGAATAATAATTTAATATATTATAATTTAAAAATTAAATAACTAAATGCCCAAGTGCTTAATGTGCTTAAAATAACGTGGCTTAGGCATGTTTTTGAAGCTGCTTTTCTCCTGCCAAGAGAAAAGTGTTTATAAGAACCTCAGTGTGCATGAAGCATAAGACTGATTAAAATAGACAACAAATATATATTTTCCTTCCTTTCCATTATTTATACACTCATATTAGGTACACCTGTTTAATTGCTTGGTAACACAAATTGCTAATCAGCCAATCAATGGCAGTAACTAAATATAAAAGATAGTGAGCGCTCTCATAAATGTCAGCAGCTGGAACACTTTAGGCAACCATAATGCCTCAAACATAAACAATAAATCTCAAAACAACAGAGTGCAGCGCTTAGAAAGATGAAAAGTCAATAAGGTGATAATCAAGTATCCACAATAGTACACTGTGGAAATACGAATTCCCACGGCCTCCACTCTGTCAAATTAACAGAAATGCGCACTCACCGGAAACGCATGGGTTATGCGCATGTGTTATCATGCATCACAGGCAATGGATACATCAGAAGTTAGGCAGCCAGGCATCTCCCTCACGGTGGGTCATCACAGACTCCTAAGCCAGGTCCAGGGGGTCCCCTTAAGGTCAGCCAGGTGTTTCATGAAAAAACCTTCTCTCAGGGTGGCAAAGTGCTTTCTCAAATCCCCTCAGCCACCACAGTGGCCCCAATTCGATGTTCACTTCTTATGCAGAATTCCGGGAAGAATATTCTCTCAAGCAATCACTACTAAGTCTCTTCCAATTATAAGCACTGGTCCAAAAGCATTACTGTCAAAGCTGTGCCCATGGTGGTCACCTTCCACCCATATATGCCCGTTGGGAATTTTGACAAATCTTGTCTTGTGTCCAACTGTTTCTTACAGAGTGATTTCTATATGTAGCTTTCTCAGGTTTAGCTTCCTGAGTCCCAGGTCTGAGAAAGCACTTTGCCACCCTGAGAGAAGGTTTTTTCATGAAACACCTGGCTGACCTTAAGGGGACCCCCTGGACCTGGCTTAGGAGTCTGTGATGACCCACCGTGAGGGAGATGCCTGGCTGCCTAACTTCTGATGTATCCATTGCCTGTGATGCATGATCACACATGCGCATAACCCATGCGTTTCCGGTGAGTGCGCATTTCTGTTAATTTGACAGAGTGGAGGCCATGGGAATTCGTATTTCTACAGTGTACTATTGTGGATACTTGATTATCACCTTAATGGCAGTAACTCAATGCATTTAGGCATCTAGAAGTGGTGAAGACAACTTGCTGAAGTTCAAACTGAGCATCAGAATGGGGAAGAAAGCGGATTTAAGTGACTTTGAAAGTGGCATGGTTGTTGGTGTCAGACGGGCTGGTCTGAGTATTTCAAAAACTGCTGATCTACTGGGATTTTCATGCACAACCATCTCTTGTTGATGTCAGAGGAGAATGAGCGAAGTGGTTGCTGCCACATTCAGATGGTAGGGTCAGAATTTGGTGTAAACAACATGAAGGCATGGATCCATCCTGCTTTGTATCAACAATTCAGGCTGGTGGTGGTGGTTTAATGGTGTGGGGGATATTTTCTTGGCACTAGCAAGGTGTACCTAATAAAGTGGCCGGTGAGTGTATGTTACTCAGGGTGTCCAAAAACTGTTCACCTATGACCAATGTATGTCAGATGAATATTGTAGCTTGTGAGCCATACAATCATATATTTTTTTTTTATAAAATAATATACTGTATATCCAGTACATTATGCCTGAATGCAAATGATATCCTCTTTTTAAGAAATAAATACAATATTCTTATCATCCATCACTAGCAAGTAAAAAACTGAATAATTACTATATTGGTGAAAGCAGTGTGCTATCATGGCAAGTATCAAGCACATTGGAGAGATAATACACAGCTTAATAGTGGAGATAACAGCCTATTGTTATCCAGCAATGAATTGTCAGGTCCATTAGGTATAATTGCAGTTCTCCCAACCGCAGTTCTGCGACTATTGTCTGTGTTAATACCTCCTTTGATGAAAGGGAACAGAGTGTGAGGCCTGATGGGCAGATGCCTCATGTAAATAGACTTACAAGTATTATTATTATATCAGCATATTTTATATTAATTAATGCAAGCAACAACAACATAAAATGTTGCATATGGTTCAAGATGTGTGCTAAAGGACAAGTTCATGTAAATATATAACATGTTTAGTTAACTTATGCAAAAGAGATTACATTTTCTTAATGCAACTAATGTTATTATATGAAAGTTGTTTTTTAATTAAAACAATCTCCGGGCAAACTTAAACCCAACTCTTGTTCCTTGCTTTCATTGCCACCGCTTTCTCTTCCAAAAATATGACTTTAAATTACAGTTGTTTCTGAGTAAACCTACACCCCACCCTTATTCCTTGCTTACCCCCCACACAGCCAGTTACCAATTAAAATAGTTCAAACCTTTTTCTTCCTTGTCCATAGAAGAACAAAGGAATTCTTGTACTGTTGGAGTTACACTGACAACTACAGGAAAAATGGACACTGGCAACAGAGTTAGCCAGCAAAGGATAACCCTACCAACAACTGTCATGTCTAAGTTGTTTGCTAGTGTCCTCAGGACAGTGGACATGACTTCTTCAGCGGTAATGTTCTCTGTTTATTTGAAAGATTTTTTTAACTATCAACAGCTGCTGGTACATTCATGCCAGATATGTTAAATCCGGAACGTCTTTCTAGTCCATCACTGGTTTCTCTTCAGTCCTGTCTGAAGTCCTATTACAAGCCTCCTTGTTGCCTTTTCTATTGTGGTACACCTAGGCAGTTCAGGTATTAGTTTGGGCCTTAATTCTTATCTTTGTTTTGTTTGGCCTTTGCTTCTATGGCCGAAAAAACTGGGGTCGCTCTACATATTTAAGTGAACCTCAGGACTTGGCTGTTGTGTGAAGGTGTCTTCTTATGGTATGCTACAACTGCTGGAAACTACCTTTGACCCATGAGTAACAAACATCTGTTTTTTCCTTCTCTGTTAAATCTGACACAGATAATCTGGATTTCTCTGTTTCAATTAGGATCCCTCTGCTTATCTGTTATTAGAGGTGGATTCTATGTTGTCTTTAAAGAAATAGATGTTCTGACCATTTTTTTTCTCTATATATTATTTTAAAAATAAGAGAATTATTTTTTTTTCACCTTATTGCAAACTTTGCTCCATGTTCTACTACTGTCCCAATTGTTAATCCTCTAAGCATATAGTCTTCAGTGACTTTATTAACAGATTTGGAGATGCCACATCCTGCTTGTGATTTTTACTTTTCAAACCATGGCTAGCCTGTCAAATTCTCTTTGTCCACTACTGCGACTGATCCCTTGCTCATAGTGCACAGAAAAATGGCTGTAATTTTTAATTTCATCTGTGCCAGTCTGCTTAAAGCTTCTCATTTAGCTATTGCATGGTCCTCCTATCGATACGTTTGCTTAGGCACCTTGACTGAGGTGCTGGATTGCCTAATTCTTGTATAAAAAGCATTTGTTCCGTGTGGCCTTTGAGGAGCATTTTTTTGGGTCAATTCAAGATTTTGTTGATCTAAGACACCACTTGCAGCATAAGCACAAATCTTCCCCAGTGGAGGAAGCCTATGGAATAGACTGATTAGTCTTCATCCTCCCTACTGTCAAAAGCATTATATACCCTCCTACATTATCTTGTGTTTTTCACCTGCATAAGATGTGCATTGACCAAGTAGTTTTATTTGTTGCCCTGTACACACAACTTATAATAGTAAATCTTCACATTCCTGTTTCAGAGGTTTTTGTTTGTATTCAAACATGAGGCATGCAGAATGGTGCAGCACAGGTTAATGCTCCACAATCCCTTGGTCTCTCAGTCTAGTGATCTGAGGGTGAAAAATACATAGTAATTAGATCTGACACAGACACAAATAGAGCAATTAACATGCTGGAAGAGATACTTTTCAACACATTAGCATTCCTAAAATCTGACAATTTCTCAGACACTTCTTCCTTTTGGAGGTTCCTCTTTGAGGTTCAGTCCTTTTTTCTGTGGGGGGAGGGGGAGTTGTTTGTTAACCATTGTGATTTCTTAGACAACTAGCAGCAGGTAGATTTGCTTTCTGCCCTCTCGGTTTCTCACTTTCAAACTCTGTGTCGCTGCACAGATTAGCAGATTTCTGTTGAAGTATCATTGCCCAAGTTGAACCACGCTGCTGAAACCAACAGGATTGGTAGATCAAATCCTGTTCTGGGCAGAACTTCATGTTCCAGCCTTTTCAATTGTTTAATATATCAATTGTTTATTTCTACAACAGTTAAGAGATACAAAGCCCAGGTAATGTAATGTAAACATTCAGTACACAATAGATGATGTAGCCACAGTAAAACAATATCCATGTACTGGCATCCAAGAAAAAGGAAACAAAACAAATAATAGAGGGCCATGAATGCGATCAATTGGTAGCTGGTACACAACCCTTTAAACTTTAGTATCAGGTATTTTAGAAAAACCCAAGAGAGAGGGGGCAGAAAGGAGAAAGTAAAGGAAAAATGTAGAAGAGAGGGGAAAGAGGGAGAAAGGGGTAGAAAATGTATGACATTTAGTAAGAATACTTTTGTAATAAACAAAAAGACCTAGGATACATTCCAAGTTTCAAGAGCTGGATACAATAGCAAGATACAGGGTAGTAGTTTAAAACTCGAACTGGCAGGGACATATTTTAGTATGCTTCTTGGGAGTTTGTCAGGAAGTGTGTGTAAATACCTCCACAAGAAAAATGTCATCGACCTTACGTAGCCATTGAGAAACAGGAGGTATTGAGGATCGTCCCTGAAATGTAGGGAATAAAGATTTAGCTGTGATTAAGAGGTATGGGTTGATTGACTGTTCATATAGCCTTGTCAATTGTGTACATTCCAGGTGTAGAAAATTGTCAGTAATATTTCCACTACAGGCAACATCTGGACCTGGGAGAGTGGTCTATACAGATGCCAGATGTGGGTCTCCATGCTCAAAAACAAAGTGGATAGATTTGTTTACAGGTGCAGGAGTCCACTAGCAGGAGCTGTGAGTGACTCAGTGGAATCATTACATCCTGATCTTTGTCTTTCCCCTAAAACATTCCCCATCTGCTTCAGAGAATCAAAATGGAAGTAATTCTGGTGCTCATCATTACTCTGGAGCGGTCCAGGCCAATGTGGTACGCAGATATGGTAAGACTCTTGACAGACGATCTGCCAGATCATTAGGATCTTCCGATTTAAAGAACACTTCGCCATCCTGCTTCATGGTCACTGGCTTTAATGTTGTGGTTATTGCAGGGGCAAGGGCATCTCTTCACCTGTGAGTTTGATGATGGTAGAAGCTAGGAATGCTACTTCTCGTAAGGCCTGTCATTGGGTGTCAAAAGCATATTTCACTTTCCTGGAGGCTTTCGCCCTAGAAGTATCTCTGTAGGACAAATCCTCCCCTTCCTGAGGCTCAATCTGGACCAAAGTTTGGCTCTCAGGATTATCAAGGAAGTTTTTCATGTGGCTCCCCAAACATTTTCCATGTGGCTCTGTGAGATTTAAATCTCATTCTGAAACCGCCATTTGTACCAATTAGAAAAATGTCTTTCTCTATTATTACCCATAAAGATGGTATTCCGTGTAGTCATCACCTCTGCGAGTCGAATGTCTGAACTGGTGAGTTTGTCTTGCAAGAAATCATTTCTGGTTTTACATTGAGACAATGTGGTGTTGAGGCCCAGGACTTCCTTCTCGCCTAAATAAGTGTTTACTTTTTACCTCACTCAGGATATTGTTTTCCCATGCTCTTGTCCAATTCTATTTCACTCAAAGGAAATTTACCTCCATTGTCTGGATGTAGTTTGGGCTGTCAGAATCTGTCTCTCAGCTATGATTAAGACCAGTTTGATGTTTTTATGGACTCCAGAAGAGTGCTCTGGCTTCATTCTATTGTCTCAAGGTGACTCGAGCAGACTATCATCCAAATTTATATTAAAGATTGGGATCCACCCATTATTGTCAGCTTTTGCCAGTTTGAAAGGTTACCACCTGGTCTTCTGTAATTCTTTTCCTAATTCTAACAAGTGAATATCCAGGCCTCATACGATGACAACCTTAGGTTTTTTTTTTTAAGTGGATCTTTGCATTTCAAGTAGTCCCTAGTTTTCTGTTTTACGGAGTCTGCTACCTTTGTTATTGGTTGCACACCCCTCTGCTGGACTGCTTATGTCCCTTAATGAACCAGAAAGAAAATAGGATTTTTGTGCACACTGTGAATTGCTTTTTGACTGTATAAATGGATGTTGCATGGTGGCATCCACCAGACACTCCCCCACATCTTCTGCAACAAAACGTCTCGGGTGGGGATAATGAGTATGATGTCACCATGCGTGCTTTTACTGGAAGTCGCATTAGACAGATCAGTTCTGTGTATTGAATGCGTATTGGTTGATTTACTAAAACTGGAGAGTGCAAAATCTAGTGCAGTTGCGCATGGTAGCCAATCCGCACTCTCCAGCTTTAGTAAATCAACCGCATGGTCTTGGATCTAAATCCTAACTCTATGCACTATTTTTAACCACTTGCCGCCATACATCGCGGCAGTTTGAGTGGTTACAGCTGATCCTCTCTATGGTCTAGGAGACCGGAAGTGATGAGGATTTAGTCACTTCCAGTTTGGGCAGAATGTAAACAATCCATTTTTGGATTGGGAAAGCATCTGTTCAAACCCATCTTGGTTTAATCAGATGCTTTTAATGGCAAATGAGAGATCTGGGGTCTAATAGACTCCAGATGTTTCAGGAAAGAGGACCTTGCATGCTTTATTGCCATCACAAGGGATATTTACAATCCTTGTGACAGCAAAAAAAAGAAAATGAGACCATGTAAAAATAAAAAAATGAAATAAAATAAGTAATATAAAACATTTTCTTAAAGCGCCCCTGTCCCACTGTGCTCACACACAAAGGCCAATGCACACATCGGTAAGTAAACTGTAATCGCACCACACATGTGACGCATTTCCGCAAAAGTCAGATTTAGAACAATAATTCTAGCACCAGATCTTCTCTGTAAATCTAAAGTGGTAAATTGAAAAAGGTTTTAAAGTGTCGCCTATAGATAATATACAGTTTTAAAGTGGGACATGTTTGGTGTCTATTTACTCGGTGTAACATCATCTTTTATGTTTTACCAAACAATTGGGTATTATATTGTGTTTTTGTGCAATAAAATTCATTAAAGTGTATTTTTTCCAAAAATATTGAGTTTGAAGAACCGCTGTGCAAATACCATGTGATAATAAAAAAAAAAAAAAAAAAAAAAATATATATATATATATATATATATATATATATATATATATATATATATATATATATATATATATATATATATAATGTTTGGGGTAATTTTACTGGTAAAAAAAAATTAAATTTTTTACATGTAAGCAAAAAGTGTTAAAATAGGCTTGGTCTTCTAGTGGTTAAAGAATAGATGTATTCTAAATTTGGTTTTATCATGCTAGATCAGATTTTTTTTTTCGGGTATTAGGGATTTTTATTTTTTTAAACATACAGAGAGTGGTACTAGGAGGTGAAGGGAAGCATTAAATTGTTCTATATTGTCCTGCAGTTGGGATTTAGGGAGGTATATGGAGGAAAAAGGATTTGTGACTAAATTGGTTAAGCAGGGGTGCTAATCACATCGCCTGATATACATATGACCAAATGGAGGAGTATTTTCAGACTAAAATATAATAAAAAATGAATTGTTTTGTAGAAATTTCTTGCTAATAATTTGTATCACTATATACTGTACACTTTCCTATATTATACTATACCATACCTATTAGTAATTTTATCAACTCACTTATCGCACTTCTTGATAGTAGTTGTTGAGGTCTAAAAATATCACTGTCACTTGAAGTGAAATATAAGTTTTGGTATTTTAACATGAAAAGAGATACACTTTGAAGTTGCACAAAGCAAGCTTGTTGAGGTCTGTTTTTACGTAGGTTTCCATACCCAGCAAGTACAGCCATTTCTCCTAGCGTTGGCGTACAATTGAAAGCCGTTCAGCATTCAATCATTTCATTAACATTGCGAGAAACTGGTTCATTTTAGCCTGTAAAACACCTTGTAAGTCTCTTAGCAGCGACAATTAATCATGTTAAACTGCACAGAGGTTTATGTGATGTCTGGGTATGACCACCAGTCATTGACGCTGGAGTAAAATTATTTCCTCTGGGTGAAAAGCTGAATTTTCCTAATTAAGCCACTTAGTTATCAAACCACGTTTTTGCAGTAGCTACTCAGTAGCAAATTGACGGAGAAAAAAAACAGTATAAAGTGAAAATAGATTGGCCGTAAAACCTTGATTATTAATGAAAATACATAAATAAATTACAAAGAGCAATTGGAATTCAGGGGCTGCTAAATAATGGAGAGATCTTTCTTATATAATGCAATGCCTATTAACCATTTTCTTTGCTTTTATTTTGTAAGTTGTGTTTGAACAAATAAAAATTGAGTGACGGAGTAAGTGAACAGACCATACACAATGCAATTTTAATCAGCTACAGATCACAAGGATTTGAAATGGAATCAAGGCGCTCTTTACCAGCTGTTCATGTGTAGATATTTTAATGGTAGGAGTGGTGGTAAGATGCATTAACCTCTTCAGACTCCATGACGTACCCATACGTCACCAGGTTGATGGGGTTATACTTGGATGATGCCAACAGCTACACGCATCATCCCAATATCTTTTTTTTTTTTCAGACAGTGATGCTCTTTAATGTATAAGCAATCCTAGCAGTTAATTAGCTGCTGGATTACTTATACAGGAGGCAGAAGAGGTCCCCCCTGCCACCTTCCCATGCTCTCCCGTCCCACTGGGGAACCAGCTGACCATAGGGATGACCGAAGACTGGAACATCCCCGATCATCTCTATGATCTAAGAAACTGGAAGAAATTAGTATTGTCACTTCCGGTTTCACCAGGATGTGAACAAGCCAAAACTGACTTGTGAAAGCATAAGATCAAACTAGATGAACAAAACAGAACCAGCGCTCAAATCTTCATGCAAACCAAGGACATATCAAAATGCCAACCGCTGCCCTTCTGAGATGGGGTAATCTGGCCAATGGTGGAAAAAAAAAAAAAAACAAGGGCGCACTCTCATCGTGCATTACTGTGGTAATCCACATATTTATTAATAAAAAAGGATTATATACTCACAAACCAACGTGATAAAAAGCAGTAAGGTGGTCCACAAGAACAGTCACAATATGGCTGTGTCTAATGATGCGAATGTGCTAACGCGTTTCGGAGCTGTACCCCCTTCCTCAGAGCTAGGGATGGGTCTGCTGGCCACAGGCCTATATACTAATGAAATGTCAGAATGAGGGTGAATTGAACCCTCCCACCACTATCAGCTGACCAATGACAGAGAAGAAAAAAAAAATTAATTCAGAGTGCTGTATGCATAGCACACTGTGTACATATAAGTTAATGTATAAATGAATAGATAATTCAATGGAACAAAAAATATATAGTAATCTATGATAGATGATTAAAATAAATAATGTGTAAATAGAAATAAATAAATGAATATATATATGAAATGCTGGGGGTGCACTTACCTCCAAGCAAAATATCCTGATGGTGGGTACACTAATATGCCCATGGGGAGACGATGGCGGTGGTAATTCGTCTCCCCATTTTTAATCATCTATCATAGATTACTATATATTTTTTGTTCCATTGCATTATCTATTCATTTATACATTTTATGCATTTTTTTTTCCATAAGATCAAACTAATCTGGGTTTGGTCTGATGCTTTGAAGGGCAGAGTGATCTAGGGTCTAATTGACTCCAGATCCCTCCATAAAGAGGACCTGTCACTGCTCCAGCTATCACAAGGGATACTGTTCATCCCTTGTGATAGCCATAAAAGTGACAAAAAAACATATAGAGAGAGTGTAAAATTAAAAGATAAATAATATAATATTAAACATGTGAGGCATCCCCGCATCCCCTCACGATTGCTCACAAAGGCGAACACATAAGGCTGCACACACATATGTAAATGCTGTTCACACCACACATGTGAGGTAGTGCCGCAAACGTTATAGCAAGAGCAATAATTTTAGTACCAGACTTCCTGTGTGACTATAAACTGGTAACCTCTAAAGGCTTTTAAAGTGTCACCTATGCATAATTTAATGTACCATAGTTTGCGGCCGTACCTCAAACATGCACAATTTTAAATCATGACATGTTAGGTATCTATTTACTCAGCGTAACATCTTCTTTTATATTTTACCATTCAATTCCATATTATATTGTGCTTTTTTGCATTAAAATTCATTAGAGTGAATTTGTGCCAAAATAATTGCGTTTGAAAAACCGCTATGCAAATATCGTGTGACATTTCAACACCGACCATTTTATTTTCTAGAGCCTCTCCTTATAAAAAAAAATTATATATACACAAAAAAAGCAGAAAGCTGTCTTGGTGCCCAGCAGGTGATACGTTTTCAAGAATGCAAATGTTTGTGAGTGATTGTTTTCACCATTCTTTCTTTCGGCTTACGCAAACCCTCTTCTGAAATTGGCTCTGAAGAAAAAGGTTTACCCTTGAAACGCGTAAGCCAGTTTGGATCCCAGACAGCGTCTCTCTGGCATTGGAACATTCTGGGTTTGACGAACCACTGTGCCATGAGTTTGTTGTTCGATATGTTTTAAACCTGCACATCTTGTGAGTATGCATTTTATTGATTTGTAAAAAAGTACCTGTGGGGTGATGCACTAGGCCGGTGCGCCCTCTTTTGTTTGTGTTTTTGCAGTTGTAGGAATGAGCATTAATGCTCAGCACAGTGTGCTTTAACAGGTGTATGTATGTTATACTCCTACTCCATTCAGAATGAATTCAGACTTTTTTGCTGTGGTAAAATGGCACCCAAATGCACCTAGTCAGTGCTACAAGTATGTTTTAGCGCACCAGTACTCACAGATGTGAACCAAATATGCATTATGGTTCAGTGGCTCAGGAAAATTGTGTGGTTCATTTCAAACCTGGAACATTGGCTGCACATTTAAAATAAATAGGCTGATTTAAGGCACTACATGTTAATTCACAAAATAACTTGCGTCAACACGATGCAATGCAGAAGACTGAATGCGATATTCAAGACCTAAATTGCTCTGCTAGAAGAGACTATTAAAGAGTTTCTGTTTGGAGCATTGCTTTAGCTTATATACAGAGCTATTATTTCTTCTTGCAGTATTTGAAGGTGATAATGAATTTTGAGTTTGCAAATTTTGTTATAAGTTTTATCTCTACATGATAATAAAGCCTACAAGGATCTTCTGAAGCTGAGCTTGTCATGACTCCTAAAAGACTTGTTATGAGGATTAATTGCATTCGTATTGATGTTCTTCCCATTGCTCTAGTATGATCATGTTGGGATGAGCTGCACAGGCCGCATTAAACATCAGTTACAGGATCAGAAAGAGGCATTAGTTTTCAAGCGTCTATGGCAATCGCTGGCAAAGCGTATACAGTCTCATCGTTGGTGTATAAATGTAAAGTAATGCAGTGATCCATTCTTTCTCTAAATGCAGCAGACGCTGTTTGATATATAAACTTTTACCATTCCATCACCAATCCATTGCACAGAGTGTACCTTTAAAACAAAACGCGTAACACATTCAAGTCAATTGAAATACGTTTTTCATAAAAAAACATGCTTTAAAATTTCCAAATCATATTGACTTTTATCAATTTGTCCACTGTCATGTGTCCTTCTCTGTTTCTCACGCATGACCAGAGCCTTCTAAAAGCTTTGTGACCTCATGAAACAGGCATTTCCATGGAGTAGTATACATATTTATTAAGAAAAATAAAAACATTAAACACCAAAGCACACAAATAGAATAGAAAACATTAAACACCAAAGCACACAAATAGAATAGAAAACATTAAACACCAAAGCACACAAATAGAATAGAAAACATTAAACACCAAAGCACACAAATAGAAAAAAGGCACCCTTCTTTCGTAAATCATGGTTGTTTCATTGTGTAGTAAAATTAAATTCATTCTCATTCAGTTGTATCAAAAACTTCAAGATAGCAACCTCTCCTGCCCATATCATAAAAATATTGTCGATGTGCCAAGTGAGTATGTGACACAAGTACATAAACAACCCCTCATCTGCGGGGTGGAAAAGCTGCAATATATTTACTGCTGATGTTTGGTAGATTTATTTATCAATCCTGAATGCAATGTGGACTTCCTTTGTTGTTTTAAATGCCTTTATCATTCATTAAGGGACACAAGATCAGAAATCATAGGCAATTGGGTTATACTGCTGCCTCAGGAGGAATTGGACACTGGCAAGCAAAAATTTGTTGGCTGGCCAGGTGCAATCCATCCCACTCCCATGATACTTCAGTTTTGTTTTGCTGGTGTCCATGAAGATGTGTGCCCCAATGATGGTTGCTGCTTCTTTCCTTGTCACTTCCATGCAGTATCTAAAGGTGATCTCCCTGTTGAAGTTCTGGTGTTGAGTGTTACAGTCAGGACTGTAGCACAGCAGTCACAGCAGGTTCCTTATTGTACAATTCCTCCATTCAGAAAACAGCTTATATTTTTTGTTAAGAATACAAGGCATTATGTGGCTGGATAAGGGGAGATTGTGACATTTATACACCGCTTGACCAACCAGCAAAAGGAAGCTAAGTCTCAAACTGTCAAAATTCCTCTTGCTTCAGAAGCCAAGAAGAGTTTTTTTTTGTTTTCCTTAGGCTTCCAAGTCTAGGCCTATGTCTGGGATCCAGTTCAGTCACAGATCTTGAACCCCCAAAATGTAAAAACCTACAGGCAAGTCCTCTTCTTATTGAAGGAACTCCCCCAATTTCTAAGATGGGGAAATGTCTGGTGGCCAGGGGCAGACTGACCATTTGAAAACTCGAGCGCTGCCCGAGGGCCCGGGGTCAGTAGGGGGCCCCATGAGCTGCCCCTGGTACCTTTTTCATAGGCTTTTTTGAGTTTGGGCAAGGACACAGGGGCCCCATGATCCCCTATTGCCCGGGGGCCCCATGAGTTGTCAGTCCGCCCCTGTGGTGGCCTTTGTGGACACCTTGGCCAAAAACATGTCAGATAAGTAAGAGAAGTGATGTCCATCCTTGCTAAATGTAGAAGTGATATATGTTCCTTGCTAAAGAACATACTTTTTTAATCAAGTTGTTATGGGTAAAATTCCTCCTTAACCATTTGACACCCGACCAATAGCGTCCAGAAACATGCACTAGCTTTTCAGAAGGCCGCCATATGGCGTACTTCCGCACATGCGCAGTTCGCGCGCTTGTATCTCAGACACGGCCGATGACAGATCTGAGTATCGGCCCCTTTGCCGGTACCATGTGACCTGCTGTGACCAATCACAGCAGGTCACATGACAGTTGTATACAATGGATGGCTTCATTCATGCCATCCATTGTATACTAGTGTCTAGCTGTGAATGGTCACAACTAGTCACATGCACATGTCATGTGATTAGCTGTGGCCAAATCACAGCTAAGCACAAAAAAAAAAAAAAAACCTGAATGAATCAGGTAAATGCTTGCTTATAGCAAAATAATTCTTTGCTATAAGCAAATTGTGTAAAAAAAAAAAAAAAAATACTGATCACTTCCCCAAAGTAGTACAATGTTACTATGGTAACATTGTACTACTTTGAACATAGAGAAATATGAAAAAAAAACTTAAAAAAAAAAGAAAAAAATGTAATAAATAATTTAAAATAATAAAAATAAAAAAAAACATATTTTTTTTTTCATACTGTCACCAGTCAGTGTCCCTGATCACCGCCATTCCAGTTATATGATGTACTGCACTGGTGACAGTATGTAAAAAAAAAAAAAAAATAGTGAAAATAATTTTTTTTATTTTTTCATTTTCCGAAACATTATGGCAAAAAAAGTACAACTTCAAAAAACTCGCCATTCCTCTTATGAAGTACGTCGGACTGTCTACTTTGCAAAAAGGGGTCATTTGGGGGATATCTGTACTATTCTGACATTCTTGGACCTCAAGAAATTAGATTGGCTGTCAGTACTTCAGGATTGATCAATATTCAGATCTATACCATAGTTTGTGAACTCTATAACTTTCCTACAAACTAAAAAATACATCCTAATTTGGGTTATTTTCACCAAAGACATGTAGTAGAATACATCTCGGCCTAAATTTATGAAGAACAATTATTTATTTGCAAACTTTTATAACAGAAACAAAGAAAACGTGTTTTTTTTTTTTTTTTTTTTTTCAAAATTGTCGGTCTTTTTTTTGTTAATTTAGCAAAAATAAAAATCCCGGCGGTGATTAAATGGAATTAACAACAGGTTTACTTGATGGGCAACAATGAGACGATCCCCAAAACAGGAATGGTTTTACAGGTGGGGGTCACTGACATTTTTTCCCTACTCATCTTTTCTGACTGTTTTTCACTAGTTTTGCATTTGGCTAGGGTCAGTGTCACTACTGGTAGCATGTGGCCATACCTGGACCCTACAGAGGTTGCACAGGCAGTCCAGCTCCTCCAGGATGGTACATCAATACTTACCATTGTCAGAAGGTTTGCTGTGTCTCCCAGCACAGTCTCAAGAGCATGGAGAAGATTCCAGGAGACAGGAAGTTACGCTAGGAGAGCTGGACAGGGCTGTAGAAGGTCCTTAACCCATCAGCAGGACCGGTATCTGCTCCTTTGTGCAAGGAGGAACAGGATGAGCACTGCCAGAGCCCTACAAAGTGACCTCCAGCAGGGCACTGATCTGATGGTCTCTGACCAAACAATGAGAAACAGACTTCATGAGGGTGGCCTGAGTTCAGCACAACAGCCCCGCCCTTCTTTAGCATGCTGGAGAGGAGGGAGAAGTTGTGTCTAGTAGGAGGAATTGCTGCCAAGAAATCTTCAACAGCTGACAAGGATGCTGCTCATCTTTGAGTCGGCTGAAGTTAAAGAGAGGCGATGCGCATTAGCGCAAAGCATCATGGGACATGTAGTCCCAAAAGCAATGTGAGTTACCAGGAGCTCATTCAGCAAAGCAAGAAGAACTAGGATTCAGTTCATGATTTCATATAATAACCTTTGATAAAAAATAATGGAGGATGTTGAATTTATATATACAATAGATGTATAATGTGTGAAAATTGATGAGCCATAATTACCACTTTAACCCTTTTGCTGGCATCAGAGTAAGGCTTACTATCAGCTTTTCACTAGAAGTGATTTAAGTTGCTGTAACGCCGCTCCATCACTTCAACTGCCTGCAGGAGATGCCACCCCCCTCCCCTGCCTGACCCTCCTGCCATGTACCCAAAGCACAATTGTGCCTCCTCTGCACCTGAGATATCTGTGGTGGGTGTCAGCAGGGAAAGCAGAGGATAATCTGCCACCATCTGTTTGCTTATTGTCCCTGCAGTGAGTGAAGCAACTACCTTTTTGGCACTTATGGTTTCTGCACTGTCATTCCTTGACCACTGTACGTAGCCTCCCTGGCGGTATTCCCGAGTGTAGCTCAGGGTAAAGTTTCAGTACCACAAGCGCTAACCCCGAGCTACACTCGGGCTTACCATGCGGCGCTGCTCTGCGATCTGTTCTTCTCTTACCTTGTCCTGCGCTCCCGCGATGTCCCCCCTGTAATGTCCTCCGGCAGATGCCAGCATCTGTCTTCTGGGTTCCTTCCCCTGCGAGCGTCGGGACGTACGGGGGATGGAACTCGCGGGAAATTTGAAGATGACAAAAAGTGACATTCACTAAAATCACATAGTAAAACATTACTGTATCAAACCATTTCACATACATTTTGTCCCGAGTGCTTTGTCCGGCGCCCTGCCTGCATTTTTACTGTTCTTTCTGCCTGGAAACTGAGAAACGTCCATGGCGTCCAAAAAGTGTCACTTTAGGTCAAAAGCGGTTTTAGACCGGCTAGAGAACAGCGATAGTAAATCAGAACCACTTGCAGAATTGAGTGATAATGATTCGTGGGGGAAATTCCTCATCAGACACTGAAAACGATTTTGTGACTTTGCTCAGTGATGTGCGAACTTGGCGCTATATTTCAAATTTCAGTGTATTTGGTTTGATTATATTATTGAATTAAATTTATTATTATATTATTTTTCATGATTATTAAATTATAATTTATGATTTCGTGTTTCAAATTTTAACATACATGTTTAGTAGACTCTTGTTCGGACAGATTTCAATGAGTTATTCCTAAGAATTACAGGCCTACAATAAAAAAAACCTACATATTTCCATGCAAAAAAATGTACCGCTTTGAGCACAGAAATATGGACATAATCAGACCGCTAGGGAGGTTAATAGGAGTGCAGAGGTTTCATTGGGTTGGGAAAGAAGCTGATCAAGCAAGATTTGTGGATCATTAACTTCAGTGCAGTGCAGAGCTGACATTCGACCCTTAGGGGTTTATTTACTAAAGCTGGAGAGTCCAAAATCAGACTCCCTTCTGCATAGAAACCAATCAGCTTCTAACCTCAGCTTGTTCAATGAAGCTTTGGCAATGAAACCTGGAAGCTGATTGGTTTCTATGCAGAAGTGAGTCTGATTTTGCACTCTCCAGCTTTAGTAAATAAACCCCTTCATGTCTCCTTAAAGAACCTGTCACTTCCACTAAGCCAGCACATGGGGGCTTGTCAGTGCCCTGTGCAATAGCAGTAAAGTTAAAAGAAAAACATAAAATGTAAAATAAAATCAATAAGAACAAAAATCAAAAGCATTTTTAAAGCCCCCCCACCCCTAAATCATTAGATTCAGCAGGAATCGTTCAAACATTGAGCCATGGGTGACCCTGGTGGTACCACACCCTGTCTCAGCAAAACTAGACTGATAAATGTAAGGATGCAGGTGGAACATTATCAGTCGAACAGTGAATGTAAATAGTTAAAGTGGAATTAAAGGCTCTTAAAATAGCTAAAGTGGAAGTGTAAATAGAGTGGAAGTATAAGTCTCTTAAAAACACTACCTCCCTCTTTTTCTACTTATACTGATAAAAGAAAAAAGATTTAAATACCTTTTTTTTCAGTTTGGTGCATTCATGTGATGTAGAAACTCTGACTTCTGTGTGCCATGGAGCAAAAAAGTAGCTGAATTCTGGGAGTTGTAAAGTCACCCGCAGGCTTCTATTGCCTATTAGTTGTTGGTGCCCCCTAACCTCAGACTGAAGGGCACAAATCACGGAATTCAGACAAGCAATGTCATCATATAGACTAGAAATTTTCTTACAAATAAGACAGCATCCCAGCTTCCTAAAAGTACCACGCAAAACAAATGCCAAGCAAGTATTGCTCTGAACGAAACCATTTTTACATAATATTTACTTACGCTCAAACACAGGTACTAACCAAAGATAGTCGGCTGTCTCCACACTACTACTGTTCAACCCACATGGAAGAAAAGTATATTTGAAATATATTTAAAAAATATTCTTCCCAAATATATTGACATATATTTGAAATACTACAATTTTGGCCATATTCAATATATTTCAATAAAAAAAAATTTATATATATATATATATATATATTATATATATATACATACATTGCATTTATATATAAAAATATATGTTAAAATTACTTTTTTATACGTTTAAAAAAAAAAATATATATTTTAAATATATTCTTCCGATTTTTTTTTTTTATATATTTATTTAAATATATTCTTCCGATTTTGTTTAACATATAAAAAAAGTCATTTTAAGATATACTTTTATATATATTTGTAAATGCATTCCAAAAATGAAGATTACAGAATATTTGAAATGTATTTTTAAAAATATTTTTCATATATTTTGTAATAAAAACTAATTTCAACATGCAGTAGTAGTGTGTGTGTGTGTGTGTGTGTGTGTGTGTGTGTGTGTGTGTGTATATATATATATATATATATATATATATATATATATATATATATAAATATGTTTTGAAATATATTCAATATGGCCAAAACTGTAGTATTGCAAATATATGTCAATATATTTGGGAAGAATTTTTTTTATATGTTACAAATATATTTTTCTCCCATATGTCAAACTGTGCACTTTTGTCCCGATGCAGGCCCACAGAGCACAGGCTACAGAGTTGCTACTTCTCTTAAATACAACACTAATTAGGCACCAATTAGGGTAATAGCTCACCTCTCTTACATATGCTAATTGATAACACCCAGTACTCAACACTTAGTCAGCAATGTCCAGTATAAAATTACTACAGTACATAGTAAACAATCACCAATAGCAACACAGCCACAATACCAAAAATTTTTTTAAAAAAAGTAACCAATTTAAGAATAGCAATTATAATTTTTTTTAATTATCGTTTCCAGCTACTGCTGTTCAAACTATGCACTTCTGTCTCGTGTACTCCCAAAGAGCGAACTCCACAGAGTTTGTAGAGAGAGTGTGTAATGGAACCGACCCAGTCTGCGCTTGGGTACTTCCATTAGAATACCGCTTCCCCGTCCGACAACAGACACCACAGCCGACCATACAAGACTAGACGACACCAATCTTGAAGTAAACCAGAGTAGACTACTTTATTTGAACACAGATACAAGATATATACACTCAAGGGACAAATCCCCCCTCCCTGCATAATGACACAGGGCTGGGCAATCTACATTTAGTAACAAGAGACACACAGGTATTCAAACTTCACACCAGCAGACAGTCCCATCAGGAGGGAGGGCTGCTGGAGACACCCCCCCCCCACTAAGTTAATACACATACATCCCATAATAGTTTTCTCCCAAGCCAAACACACACTAGAACAATGGGATGCAACCACATGACATTAAACAATCAACAACCCCCCACCCCAATATTAGGACAGAGCACCCTATACCCCTAACAGGTACAGGGTGACTTACACATAATAGGGATATGGGGAGCTGAGACAGGGGTCTCCCCACTTCTCCAAAGTGAGCTGTGTTCAATGGGCTCCCCACCCAAAGTGACTCCCGTCACAGAGTATATAGAGTATGTATACAGATGCTGTACTAACAATACTGTATACCAAGCGGCAGAGGAAAGATGGACACCAGCCTTTTTATTTGTATGCTTTGCTAGTGCTGTTTGGGGCACCATTTAATGTAGGATTTTGTTTTCTTTTATAAGTATTAAAGTTGTTGGAAAAGCTCCAGATTTTTTACATTCATGCAGGGGCGGACTGACCATTCGAGCACTCGGGACCCGGGGTCAGTAGGGGGCCCCATGAAATGCCCCTGGTACCTTTTATAGGCTTTTTTTGGGTGTGCTTTGAGTGTGGGCAAGGACACAGGGGCCCCATGATCCCCTATTGCCCGGGGCCCCATGAGTTGTCAGTCCTCCCCTGCTCTGGTATAAACTAAAAGTGGCTGTGTTGACACATTACATAGGTATGATCCACTGTTCTCACTATTGGGAAGCCCACCAAGTGAGGAGTGACAGGCTACAGACAGGAAATGACTGCAAAAGGAAGGAGGAGATAAGCAGCACTGAGATAAGAATGATGAGAAAGAGGTGAAAACAATAACAACATTCTATGCATGAAGGTAAAACATCTAATGTGTGCAGCAGCTCCCTCAGCCTCCCCCCCCCCCCCCCCATACTTACCTAAGTCCCATTGCGATCCAACGATGTGCACAAGAGCCTCAGCTCTCAGGGGACTCTCCCTCCTCATTGGCTGAGACAGCAGTGGGAGCTAATCACAGCCAGTGAGCCAAAAAGGAGAAAGGGGGCAGGCTCTGTGTGTGAATGCACATGCAGAGCAGCAGCTCGGGAGCAAGCCTGCTTGGGTACCCCCATAGCAAGCTTCTTGTTCTGGGGGCAATAGACAAGAGGAAGGGGCCAGGAATGCCAGCGGGGGACCCGAGAAGAGGAGGATCGGGGCTGTTCTGTGCAAAATCATTGTACAGAGCAGGTGAGTGTGACATGTTTTTTGTAAATTGCCTTTAATACCACTTTAATAAACATTGATACTTGATTTATTTGAGGCCACCAATTATTTGGAAGACTGATTATGCATGACAAACGGGGGGGAACATACGTGAAGTTACTGACAACAAAAGAAAATAGATGAGCATACATTGACCTAATTGTTTAGGCGTCTCTCAGTTTCAAGTGAGTGTGAGGTTTTACTGTGATGAAACGTATATGGACATTGTGATATGAAGGTGTTAAATTTTTTTGCAGGTTTGTTTCCGTATAATACACTTTCAATATCCATAAATTTGTGGCCTGTTTTGTTTTAAAGTGTTCACTGGATTGGTGATGGAATGGTAATAGTTTATATAGAGGAATGGTAACATTTGTTGAATTCAATACTAGAGGAAGAAGGGATCACAGAGCTATGTTAGAAAACACTAATCACAGAATATTAATATATCATTTTAGCAGCTGATCCTTAAAAAAAAAAAAATATATATTTTTTGCAGTATGAAACTCAAAAGCAAACATGTCTTACATTGCAGCTTACCAATTCTTAGATGCAATGGCTTTTTCTTTTTTATGTTTCCTTTCTTTATTTTCACCAGGTCACCCTGCCAGTAAGTCTGTTATTTTTCAAAAGAACAAGCTGTCCTGCAGATGTAGCAGTTATAGGGTTGAGACCAGGGGCGGACTGACCAGTTGAGCACTTGGGCACTGCCCGAGGGCCCGGGGTCAGTAGTGGGCCCCATGAAATGCCCCTGGTACCTTTTTATAGGCTTTTTTGGGTGTGCTTTGAGCCGGAGGCCCCATGAGTTATCAGTCCTCCCCTGGTTGAGACAAACCATTTAACACTGACAGGGGTGCTTACAATGGTCAGATTTTATTGTCATGTAAATCCTTTATCACAAAAGAAAAAAAACTGTTGCTGTAACTGCTTAAAAAGTGTTAGCTGGAGTTTGGCTTCAATTTGTTAGTGTATTTAAATCTGCTAGTACATATAAAACTCCCTTCCCCCCCCCCCCAGACTGACATTGCTGTTGTTCAAAGGTGAGTCTGTGCTCCAGAGTGGGGTGCTCTAATACAAGAAGTATGTTAATGGGCAGATCAGAGGGGGAAAAAAACTGAGTTCTTAGTAGAGGACTGCAAATAACTATATGGCTGTTATGCAAGTGAAAGTTGGCGGAGAGTGAATAAGGGCAGGTGCAGGGGCGTATTTACCACGAGGCAAACAAGGCATTTGCCTAGGGCGGCATTTTTCAGGGAGGCAGTGTTTCCCTCCAGAAGAAGGAACACACACGGCATGGGGACCAAGTGGGATCCAAGAGAGGCTGCGAGATGCTTGATGGCGTATGCAGAACCCGACTCTCGTTCCTGGGAATATCCGGAGCTGTGAAGGTGAGTGTCTGTGAGTTCCTTTCTCGCTCTTGTCGGGGGGGAGGTTGCAGCGGGTGTTTGGGGGAGGCTGTGGTAATGGAAGGCTCTGTCATCGACCGGGGGGGAGGGAGGTGGTGTTGGTTGGTGTTAGGTTCTCCCCTTTGTGGGGGTGGGTTGCTGGTTGGTATTATGCTCTCTCTGCGCTTGGGGGGGGGGGGGGGAGTGTTGGTCGGTGTCAGGCTCTCTTTTTTGGAGAGTTGTTGGTCAGTTTTAGACTCTCTTCACAGTGTGGGGAGGGGGTGCTGGTTGGTATCAGGCTCTCTTTGGGGGAGGTTGGGGTGGCTGATTTTTGTGTTGCCTAGTGCAGCACAAAATCTAAATACACCACTGGGCAGGTGGTGGATGTGGCGGATCAGACATCAACAGTTGACCTTTGGTGTTGGGAGTGTTGGTCTCTAACAAAGTTAATCAAGGGAGAAAATTCCATAGGAATATTTATTATAAGAAGACTGAGCATTCAGATTGCATAGGCCCAGTTATGACTGATTGCGTCAGTAAAATCTGTATGGATAGCTGTTAGTGCCATCAGAGGGGGCTGTGATTGCCCTCCCTGCCCAACTGTCTTCTTTTTGCATTCTCACATCCCTTTTGGAAGGTCACTACCTGAGCCAGGACCAATGCAGACATGTGATGGTAAGAGCCAAATCCTTTTTTAGCTTCTTGTGCGGACATGATTATTGTTTCGCAGTTTTATTCTTTGCTATATCCTCAACTTGGTCAGCTGCCCACCAGTAGTTTAAATGGGATTTTCCAGAAAGCCCTCTGAGTACCCAGTCTTTTGGGTTAGACTTCCAGCAAAAGTGTAAAAATGCAACAGAATTCTAATCTTGTAAATAACCATTTATATCCAGCATCGTGACAAATTCTGAGCAGTCACCAGGCAACAGGCATTCCTTCCCCTTATTTCTCTCCACGCTCCTTTCCCTCCATCGCAGAGGCAGATCTAAGGTGCAGTGGAGAGCTTCCTAATACAAACTGTGTGAAATATTACACCTGCAATGCCTGTGCGTGCGGACCTAATACTCTCCGTGTGAAATGAATAAAAAGGGAAATATCATCAATAATTAATGGTAGAATGAACAAGTAGCTTTTAGTATTGGGAGTTTGCCTGAACTTCAGATATAAGAAGAAAATGTTTTGAGGTTAATTCCTGTTAATAATCATTTTGAATGCAAACAGATGAATACATTGCTAAATATGTAAAGTGTCTTATGTTCTGAAAGAGTTGTATTGCTATTCAACCAGTTTGGTGATTTGGGCACCCATAAAAGACCTCCAAATCTCCATTGAAAGTAAAGTTAAGCTGTTTTAAGTAGAAAGAAGAGCAAGTAATTGGGACCTTGCTGAAAGCCAGTATTTGGATAGGGCTATTGAACCCAAATCCACCCCCCCACAATGCTGAGCTTGAGCCAGACCACTCTAAGTCCTACATTGTGGAAAGCAGAAGGTAGAGAAAACATGACCACCATACAAGTACCATACATTTCATGGGAGTTCAATGGCCAATTGGCATGGCTGGGGAATGTTTTGCCTTGAACACCAGGCACCTTACAGCGCTTACTATAATGCTTTTTGCTACGCAAAAGCTGTAATTTAATATTCCTGCTAAAACTTTTGTTTTTGAATAGAGCTGGGAAGCATTAAAGCCTAACTCTGGGCAGTTTGCACCTTCAATTTGGAGCTGTCCCCGTAATACCTGCTTTTTTCACAAGATGTTCTAGTCTATCTTTCTGTGGAGACAGTATGAGTAAATTACATCATAGTCTGGGCCCCTGACCATGGCATTTGTGACGGGAGTCGCTTTGGGTGGGGGTGCCCATGAAACACAGCTTAATTTTGGAGAGGTGGGGAGACCCCTGCCTCAGCTCCCCATATCCCTATTATGTGTAAGTCACCCTGTGCCTGTTAGGGGTACAGGGTGATCTGTCCTAATATTGGGGTGTTGTTGATTGTTTAATGCCATGTGGCTGCATCCCATTGTTCTATTGTGTGTCTTGCTTGGGAGCAAACTATTATGGGATGTATGTGTTTATGTGTATTGGCTTGGTGGGGGGGGGTCTACAGCAGCCCTCCCTCCTGATAGGACTGTCTGTTGGTGTGTCTCTTGTTACTAAATGTAGATTGCCCCGCCCTGTGTCATTATGCAGGGAGGGGGGGTTGTTCCCTTGAATGTATATATCTTGTATCTGTGTTAAACTAAAGTAGTCTATTTCCTGGTTTTACTTCAAGAGTGGTGTCATGTAGTCTTGTATGGTCAGCGGTGGTGTCTGTTGTCGGTGTTCGGACGGGGAATCGGTAGTCTAACGGAAGTACCCAAGTGCAGACCAGGATCAGTTCCGTTACAGCATTCTTCTACATTCACAGTTTATAGGTGCAGACAGCAGTGCTGATGTTGTCTCATTCATATTCTAAGGCCCTTGTGGCCAAATTTTGTCCCTTTGGCACTTATGCAGGCTCATCAGGATCCCTGTAGACAGCTGTCTATGTTTTCCTACTTACTCCAGGTTGATGAAGGATAAAGGATTCTTCTTCTTAAAAGTTAAATGGCTTCGTCTGTCTATTTTACATGATCTGCCTCTTTCTGTGTGGTTCATTCCTTTGTTTTGGTTTGTTTTTTTTGCTAATGAATCATGCTAAAAGAAATATCAAATGTGGCACAAGTCATTTTTAAAGGGGCCATAGGATACACAAATGTGGACACATTGATTTGTAAGGGGGGGTCATTAATTTTCTTATATAATATGATTTTAGACCAGTGTTTCTCAACCTGAGTGCCATGGCAAAATAACATAAATCTTCCCCAAGCCATAAACAATAACAATCTTTTCAGAAAGTGATCCTGTGTTAACTCCCGTGTACAGACAGGGGGAGAGAGCACAGCCCGCACCTCCTCCCAGCTATTTCCTCCTTCCTGTTCCTATCACTACTGCTGTTGACAACTCAGAAAGCTAAGCAGGCCACCTGCCTGTGTCCTACCAGCTGATGTCATTGGTTGCTAAAGAAGAGGTTGGGCTGTCCACACAGCTTTCTGGGTTGCCAGCAGGATAGCAGCAGGGAGAAGGAAGGAGTCTGGAGCAGGTGCAGGCTGTAGTGATGAGAGGGATGTGGTGGAATTAGAGTGATAGGAGATGTAACTGAAGAGGGGAGGAACAGAATTTGTGCTGGGGGGGGGATTATAATCTACAGACCACTTAACTCTGTCTTACAAACTACATTTTGGGGCATGCACATTTTCTCGTACCATGGGGGTGCCATTAATTCTTAATGGTACCCCTGCACAATTAACAAATATGCGTACATTGATGATCGATAAAATTCATTGTATCGCAGTACCATGCGCTTTGGTGTAGTGCTATTTATAAAGTCATGCCAGTACCTTTTTTTGCATGTTTCATGACCATAGAGCAGCCCATTATAAGATGGGATCGAGCACACTCTGACACACCTACTGGTTTGAATGAGTCCTTAGACTGGTGACCCCCAGGTTTGTGCACAATTCTAAAGGATGCCTTGGCTGAAAAAAGTGTTGAGAAACATTGCTCTAGACTATGACTTTTCCTGAAGTATGTCCCCAGTCTACAACAAATTCTATAGCATGTTTACAGTCTTTGATCATGGCTTGTCGTATGCCCATAGTCTTTGACCATCTCCTGCAGCATGTCTCCAGTCTTTGACCATCTCCTGCAGCATGTCTCCAGTCTTTGACCATCTCCTGCAGCATGTCTCCAGTCTTTGACTATCTCCTGTTGCATGTCTCCAGTCTTTGACTATCTCCTGCAGCATGTCTCCAGTCTTTGACCATCTCCTGCAGCATGTCTCCAGTCTTTGACCATCTCCTGCAGCATGTCTCCAGTCTTTGACTATCTCCTGTTGCATGTCTGCAAGGTTTGACACTCTTTTGTTGCTTTCCATGCACTTATTATTATGTGTGGTCTTTTGATGATGGCAGGGGGTTCAGTCAATGCCCCGTATATCAAGAAAGATGCTTCTGAGCAAAATGTTCACAAGATTTGGAGTGAAATTTGGGGATGTCACTACTGTGCTGCTCCTTGTTACTCTTGCTGAAGAAAAAGTTGTGAATAAGGAACTAAAGAACTAGAATCTGCCTGCTTCTGTATTCATTCTGGAGATCTGTGAGTCCTTCCCCTCATCCTCTGCTTCTTGATTAATTAGGGCAGGGATTAGTGCAGGTCTGACTTGAGGAAGTAAAGTCCTGCCACCATGACGATTGTCTCCACATACATAATGTACTACAAGGAATGGTAAGACAAAAATGGAGAAAAGATCAGCTGCAGGGAGCATGGAGCTTTTTACAAATATAAACAAGTTCTGTTGATATTGTTTTACTTCTTGTAAATATATCCTATATGGAAAAACCAGCCTGGTCTGGGGGTAGATCTAACATACTGGGCAAGGTAAAGCAACAAGCAATGGTTTTTCACTAAGGCAGCCCATAGAATTTTTTTTTTTTTTTCGTTCCCCCATCCACACATTCCTGATGTATGGGGAATTCTCTTTGCTGAGTTGTATTCTGACAGCAGGGAGACTTGCCAGTCATCAGAATACACTGATCAGCAATGCTACCTACAGCGGTGCTGATCGAGTTGAAATTTTACAACAGGAATTTTGAACAGTAGATAGACTTCTCTACAACTACCCTGATGATCCAGAATGGATTGAAATCAGGGGCGGAGTGACCATTTGAAAACTCGGGCACTGCCCGAGGGCCCCGGGGTCAGTAGGGGGCCCCATGAGATGCCCCTGGTACCTTTTTCATAGACTTTTTTGAGTTTGGGCAAGGACACAGGGGCCCCATGATCCCCTATTGCCCGGGGGCCCCATGAGTTGTCAGTCCGCCCCTGATTGAAATACCACCGATCCCTGCTGAATCATCCAAATTTTGGTCCATGAGCGGCAGCTTTAAGATGACTATGAGAAATTGTTGAACAACCTGCTAACAGATCAAAAATATGTGTTGTAAACAGCTTGGAAAGAAGTAGCTCATTTTCAACTAGTCAATGACACCTCCCTCAGTGATAACCACTTAAACTCACAGCAAATGCCGTAGTTGGAAATAATAGGACTGGTTTCACTAGTGTTTCGCTTTTAGTGGGAAGGGTTATTCTAGATTGGCTTACAGTTTTGTATGCCGGTGTCCAATCTCTCGAAGGCAGCAACATAACCCAGTGTCTCAGAATTACTTCAACCTGTGTCCCTTGACCACTTGGTGCCAGTGCCTCCCAGACCTTTAGGAAGTTTCAGATGCAGGAGGTGGGAAAGGGTGTATGATCTTGTGACCGCTGTGGTTGGCTGTCACAGCGGTCATAAAATCGGAAAGTTGCTGATTGCAAGTAAAATTTGGGAGTTTTCCCTTAGCAGTCGGCAACTGTGCCTAGAGATCACGCCCTGCCTGTTTATTCTGGTTTAAGGCCCATATGCTAAGAGGCCACATATAGGTGTACAGCGGCTTGACGGAGTAATAAACTGTAAGGAAAGGAAAAGGATATGATAAGTCACAAATTCTGGGCTTTTTTCTTGTTACATATACATCATGGCTCTTCCAAATGAACTACCTACAAACATTGGGTGAATGAAATATCTTTATGCATACTACATTGAAGTTTGCATTGAGCAAATTTATATAGGCTTAGGATGGAGGTGGAGGTAGGTGGATGGATGTGGGTGGCAAGTCTGGCCGTTCAGTTGGAAATTAAATTAATCCTTGAGATGCATACTAATTTCAGACCTTACCTGCTCCAGTTTTCATTCTGGCATTGCTACTGTAGTGCTGTATCTGATATTGTTTTGTGGCTAATTTGCTAGTCTGAGAATTCTGCTTGTGATATAAGGTAACGATTTCAAAATCCACCCACAGCAGGCTCCTTGTTGCCTCTCACATTGAGAAAGCCTCATAAGCAATGTCAGTACAAGGACGTACCTGGTTGATCCTGCCAGTCGCCTTTTCCTTGCTTTAAACCAGGGGTCTCTATTTCCCCCACTGACACCAATGATGGAGCACTGTTCTGCCCCTTAATACTAAAGTTTGGGCATTGTTTACCCCCACTGATACCGGGGCATTTTCTACTCTCATTGGCCACCCTAAAGTCTGAAAAACAGTAAACTGGCCCTTTGTTTAGAAAGTTTGGGGATCCCTGTTCTAAACTGACCACAGATTTGAATGAGATTGGTGGTTCAGGAAGCAGACTGAGGAAAATTTACGCAAAACATTCTTCAGGATATATACTCTTTGTGTACTTTGACTTTTTGACTTTGGGAGCTTTGTCACTTTGACATAGCTGCAGCTTTTGCTGGATAGAATTAGCAGCTTATGTATTCCTTTCACTGGTTGCCTGGAATTTATTTTTAAATTGGATATTTATCATGGCATGTTAATAGCCTTTCCAATAAAAGCACAAATTCCAAGTAGTAAATGTGTAAAAAAAAAAGATATGCTTGGAATGCCATGGCCTCCTGCTGGAATAATACACACCATGATATAATAGAACAACTTATTGACCTTTTCTTATAAAGACGTAGCTTTGAACAGTTCATTTCAGAGAAATCCTTTCTCAGTAAAAAAAAAAATAACTTAAGTATATGGATTAAAGTATTTGTATAATTTAATAATGACATTGCATAAATTAATTCCTCTGCCCCTAGTAACCTTATTAATTATAATTCTATTAGTGATCAGAAAATAAATGTTGATTCTGCCAGTCTCCTTGTGTTTCTTTAGCATTCTGACCATGGCAAATGTGTAAGCAGTTCTGTGCTGCCATGATCATTTTGCATGCTCCAGCTCCTAATCAGAGTTACAGAATGCAGGGGGGATGCAGGGGATGCCTAGTTGGCTTAGCCCCCTCGCCAGCCCTTCTAATTTTGTTTGACAGTGGCTCCTGGATGAATTTATGCTCTCTAATTAAATTACTGCAGACAGCAGTGGAGCTTCTTGAACCACCCCCTCCAGTACAGAAGACAAGAATTGCAGTCACTCGGCTGCTGGATAAAATTCATTCTTAACCACTTGCCCACCGTCCCCTAGTAGATGTACTGCTACAGGGCGGCTTCGCTGGGCAAAATCACGTATATTTATAAATATACGTGATTTTACATTTCCGGGTAGGGGGCGTATGCACCGCCCTACCCGCGCTACATTTGGCTCCTAAGGAAGTCAAGCACCAGGTTCTGGCTGGCGATTTTCGTCTGGGACTCTGTGATCTCCAGCGAAGCTGAGAGGGGAGAGATCTGTGTGTATACAACACAGATCTCTCCTGTCAGCATGGACATGCTGCTTTCTATCTCTCTGGAGATGTCAGTGGCAGTTAGTCAGTTCCCACCCAGTGAATGAAAACAAACAAGGGCGCACTCTCATCGTGCATTACCGTGGCAAACCATGTATTTTATTAAATAAAAAGGATGTATACTCACAAACCAACATGATTATAGGCAGTATGAGTGATCCACCATTTGGTGGATCACTCATACTGCCTATATTCACGTTGGTTTGTGAGTATACATCCTTTTTATTTAATAAAATACGTGGTTTACCACGGTAATGCACGATGAGAGTGCGCCCTTGTTTGTTTTCATTCACCAGTGGTCAGATTTCCCGATCTCAGAAGGGCAGCACCTCTTCGATTGGCATTTTGGCAATTCCTTGGTTTGCATGAAGATTGGAGCACTGGTTTCGTTTGTCTATCTCTTGGAGTTCCCACCCAGTGTCAGAATGCCCGCCGCAGTCCCGCAGTCCTGCTATAAGTCACTGATCGCCGTCATTACTAGTATAAAAAAATACATCAAATTTCCAATATATATCCATTTGTAGGCGCTATAACTTTCACGTAAACCAATTAATATACACTTACTGGGATTTTTTTTAGCAGATGTAGCAGAATTAATTTTGGCCTAAATTTATGACGAGATTTTATTTTTTTTTATTGGATATGTTTTATAGCAAAAAGTGAAAAATATTGTTTTTTTTTTTCAAAATTGTCAGTTGTTTCTGTTTATATTGCAAAAAATAAAAAACACAGAAGTCATCAAATACCACCAAAAGAAAGCTCTATTTGTGGGGGGGGGGGGATGACATATTTAATTTATGTACTGTGTTGCATGACTGCGCGCAATTGCCAGTTAAAGTGACGCAGCACCGTATCCCAAAAAATGGCCTGCTCAGAAAGGGGGGTAAATCCTCTGGAGGGAAAGTGGTTAAGGTATTTGGGGGGACATTTGAAGCCAATAATATGGCCTCTTTATTGAAATTATGCAATAGTTTACATATGTTTTGATAATGTCCCACATATACCTTAATTAAATATATTTCAGTATAAAGGAATTTTTCAGGAACGGTCTCGGCTAACTATTAAGTGTACCATTAGTTCAACAGGAAGCAAATCAATCCACTTTGATGGATTGGGCAGATCATTTCGGGTCTGAAACTGTATTTGGATAGATCAATGTTGTTATCTCTAATCTGTAAAAAAAAATCCAGGAAGAAAAGGGGGAAGCCTGCTGAAGACATCACTGCCTGAGAAGAGAAGCAAGTTACAGAGGGCAACAGTGAGCTGATTTAAGTGTATGCTACCCTTAATATTTATTTGTTTTCTATGTATGTGTTCACATACAGTATGTATATTTTATAGGTCAGAGTCGCTATCACTTTCATGTACTTCTTCCATCTGACGTTTGTGGTTGATCCTGCTAGTCACCTTTTTTCCTTCTAAACTGACATCACAAAGCACTGATGCTGGTCTGTGTTATTGTAATCAGTTTTCACCTTTTTGGCTGCCCATTCAAGACAGGACACACAGCATGCCTGTAGTTTGTTCAGCTACCCCCCACTCAAATAATCACAACCTGCCTCTAGCACTCCCTCCAAATCAAATCATACCTCTTAACACGCACCCTACTCAAACACAGCCTGCATTTTGCCTCAGGCTGAACAGACTATGGGGTACAGGCACACTGTGTGTCTGCACAGTGTCCTGTAACCCCCGCCCCCCATATTAGGAAGAAGAGATGAATGGTCACATGACATGTTTCAAATATTTATATTTTCAATACAGATCAGGGGCGGACTGACCATTTGGAAACTCGGGCGCTGCCGGGGTCAGTAGGGGGCCCCATGAGATGCCCCTGGTACCTTTTTCATAGGCTCTTTTGAGTTTGGGCAAGGACACAGGGGCCCCATGATTCCCTATTGCCCGGGGGTCCCATGAGTTGTCAGTCTGCCCCTGATACCGACATACAAAGTACAGAATCAATACAGAGTTTTGCATAAAGATAAGATAGACAATCCAACCATAGACCTTGGGTCACTATTGCAATGCATACCAGGTAAAATGTCATCAAAAAGAAACTATACCATCAGATATCATATATTGTATAATAGGTTGGCACATAAGAGACATATATGTCCCACTGCATGGGAAAGCAATATCAACCCATGGGTCAACAAACCGTATCATAAAAATGCACGACCCAACATCTGGGCATTAGAAAGAGGAAAGGAATATGGGAGAAAGACAAATAAGGAGAGAATACTACCAGAAGAAACACTGGATTCTGAGTATACGACTGACCTTTTATATCCATGGTATGTGATGGTCAAAGCCTGTGTTGACCAGGTCCAAGCGACAACCAGGGACAACAGATTTAAAATCTAAATCTTAGTTCTTTCATGTCACTGGACCATTAATTCTTCCATATTCATGATACGACATTCTTTAGCCCACTCAGCAATCTGAGGGCTTGTCACAGGTTTCCAATGGGTGGTATAACAGCATGAAGTAACAACAAGAAAAAACAAAAAGAAGATGCTTAATATGAAAAACAGATCCCAGTAATGTCGATAATAGAGCAATTTCAGATGTTTGGGGTATGTCACTTGAAGTGACTTGGTGGAATATGGAGAAGACATTAGTTCAAAAAGGTTGAATATGGGAACAGTCTCACCATGTATGGTATAAGGTAGCCTTGCCTCCCACTTTGTAACGTATAAGGAAATCTATGCCACTGAATCAAGAGCTTAAAGTTCCTTTATTGTGTTGAAAAGGCTGCTAGAAATATATAAGTAAGGGTAAAAGATTTGAGAAGCTCAGAGAGGGACCAATTAAGGTCTCTCTCTCACTCTGCTACATAATAGGGTCTTTTGGGATACGTTTCCATGAGCAGTAACCCATAAATTAAGAAAATCACATGTACTAGTCTAGAAGAATGGTAGCAAAGTTGTTTGAAGGGGGTTAAGGGACATGTCAGGGGCTCCTGTGAACACAGTGAGGTGCAGAAGTAATGGAGTTGGAAATACCGCAACCAAAGCCCACCTGTAGTAATGGGTGCAGATAATGAGACTAAAGGTTAGAGATGTCCTGCTTCCAGGGTAGTGCATATAGGCGAGGAGGTGCGAGCGCCTCATATGAAGAACGTAGGATTGTGAATGTCTGGCAAGAAGTTTGGATTTCCCATAATAGGTGTCAAGGGATTGGTATACTTGGATAGTTTGGAGGAGTTTAAAAGGGAGTTACAAACTTTTAGCAATGGAGGAAGGCTAAATGGAAGAGTGGAAGACATGGGGTGGTCTGTAGGTAATTTTTAAGTGAGAAAATGATGGTAGGATAGGCAATATCCATTCCTCAATAGTTACCCAAAGTTTATGTGATTCATTATGATGTCCATTGAACATAGGTGTCAGCAACAAAGATTGATAAAATAATTCCAAATGTAGAAGTCATACTCCTCCTGAGGCGTTGCTCCTAACCAACATATATCCTACATATATATATACAACATATATAACATATAGCAGGCCAGAGGGTTTCCCCCTCAAATGTAATGAAGCAGAGAGTAGGTGTATGAAAAAGGCCTGAAAGAGAGAAAAAGAGGCCATTTGGAATACAGATTCAAGAATATGAGGGGCAGCATTATTATTTTAAAAGATGCCCAACTAGGAATGACTAAGACGGGCCCAAATTTAAGGTGCGTAACAGTTCTTTCTAGGAGTAGTAAGTAATTCAATCAATATAATCGTGTAAGGTCCCTAGGAATTTTAATACCTAAGCATGTGAGAGCAAAATTCTGCTATGGAGCTCTAGCCTCCTCCACAACCTCCTCCTCAATTCAGCACCTCTGATTTCCAATAATTAACTTAAAAATTATTCAAAGCCCCAAATCTAAATAATTCAATCAAAAGCTGAGGAAAGGCAGCATATGGGTTAGAAACATATAGTAACATGTAATCTGCATATAGGCCCATTTTATGTTTTGATGGCCTATTGGTGATTCCGCAGATATCTTGGTTCTTACATATGGCAACTGCCAAGTGCTCCATAGCGAAGATATATAAATATGGAGAAAGGAGGAAATCTTGGCAGGAGCCATTATGTATAAGGAGGAGACAATGGACCCTAAACAGTTGGGTGATGGTAAAGAGCCTGAATCCACTAGACTGGAGGCAGATCTGTCTGACTTAAAGTTGAAAACAAAAAGGGCCAAATAAGGTGATCTTTCACAAGCATATAAGAGAAGGGTCAAGGTTTTTATGGTGTTGTCCCACGCTTTCTGATTGGATACAATCCCTACCTGTTTTCTGTAGATTACCG
Source organism: Staurois parvus (assembly GCF_062004578.1). NCBI lineage: Eukaryota > Metazoa > Chordata > Amphibia > Anura > Ranidae > Staurois > Staurois parvus. Next base: position 1,321,904 of record NW_028318388.1, on the reverse strand, counting down.
GTAATTAGGGAATAAATGGGGTGTACATTAATGAGGGAGATGGGTCTATAGCTACTATAGCTGGAGTATTGGGTCCTTATTTGGGTTGAGAAGAAGGGTAATGTGGGCTTTCTGAGTTTGATCAGCAAAGTGACAATCAGATTAAATGGTTTTAAAAGAAGTTTCTAATATTGAGACAAAGTCTACACAAAAGGTTTTAAAATAACAACCCATATAGCCATTGCTTCCTTGGCTCTTACCTGTAGGGAGGACTTTAATAACATGGGCAATCTCCTGAGTGGTGAAAGGAGCTACCAGAGCATCTACAGCAAACCGAAGTCAAATCAGGATTGACAAACGTGTGATTTATATAATATATCACATAAGGCTGGGGGGGTGTTCAGAGTAATAAGCATGGAAAGTCTAAGCTATCTTGTCAGACTGATGAACAAGATGATTTGCAGTTGTTCTAATCTTAGGTATTTAAGTGTGTGTACGCTTGGCTCTAAGAGAATGAGCTAGGGCTGCTCGGGACTTTTCCTATGCTCATAAAGATGGAAGGATTCTTTATGCCTTATAGAACTTTGGTCAAGTGATGCAAACAAAGCAGCATGCTTCAGTAATAGTTCCTAAGACACAAACCTATCCAGGGTCACTGTGTGTACATTCTAGTACATGGATCTCATAGAGAAGTTTAGTCGGATCCAACAAATTTTCCTTTTTTTAATATGAGACCCATAGGCATACCCAAAACACTCTGCACCATGCACTCTTCCCTCTTGACTGGGGCTGGAGTGAGGTTTGAGAAGTGTGACATCAGGAAATTCCTGATTTCATCAGAAAGCGGCACTTGAATCATGGAGTCCATGAGAAGGGTATCAAGGCCCCCACAAGAGGTAGTGGCAGATATGAGGCATTCCAATGGTAATGTATACCAGACAGTGGTCTGACCATGAGAGAACTTTTTAACCTTGTAAAATGGATAAAGAAAGATATTTTCTGAAATTGAGCAAAAACAGTTACAGTATCTGCATAGTAATAACTGTATTAGAAAGTGTCTATAACAGGGGTGGGCAAACTTTTTGACTTGAGGGCCGCAATGGGTTCATATATTGGACCCGGGGGCCGGACCAAGAGTAGATGAATGATGTGTATGTGTCATCCATAGTAAGTATAGTAATATTCCCCCATAGTAAGCATAGTAATTATTCCCCATTTAGTAATTCATCCCCCATATAGTAATTCATCCCCCATATAGTAATTCATCCCCCATATAGTAATTCATCCCCCATATAGTAATTCATTCCCCATATTAATTCATCCCCCATATTAATTCATCCCTCATATAGTATTTCATCCCCCACAGTACTATTCCCCCCCAAGTAGTAAGCCAAGTCCCCCCTGTGTCAATTCACTTACCTTTGCTCCGCGCGTTCCTCTCGCCATATTCCCACGCCGTTCCGGTCTTCAGGGCGGACTGTGAGAGGAGCCTAGCTCCCCTCACGTTCGTCACGCTGCCCCGCCTACACACATCCTGACAGCCAATGTATCACGCTCCGCGGGCCGGATTAAAAGGTTCGCGGGCCGTAGTTTGCCCATTGCTGGTCTATAACATAGTTTGTTCACAGCTACTTTAGGATCATTCTATCTGCTTATTCTGTGTTTTCCACTTACAGTTTGATATGATGCTGAGTGGCTAAACATTACAATGGTGTATGTACTGTATTTGTTTAGTGCTAAATTGATTGTGTAAAGTTGGCCATCAATGGTTCGAATCACGGCCGATTCAGCAGGGCCTGGCCAAGATTCGAACCATCTATGGGCAGGCTGATTGTACTCAATTCGATTGTTGTACGACTTGGGTAAAACTAGCCTGTCAGATTTTTCATGTGATTATTGCTAGCGGCTATAGCTGCTAGCAATAATCACTCTGTCCTCATGGCAGAGACTGCTGCACCTCATGCCCCCCTGTGTTAAAGGGGGAATCAAGCAATTTGGGAGTTGTTGGAAAGAAAATCACATCGTCTATGGCTGGTGTGGCAGTGCAGTACCCTGCCAGGGTCTAAATGAGGATTATTATTATACAGGATTTATATAGCGCCAACAGTTTGCTCAGCGCTTTACAATATAATGGGAAACAATACAGCAACAATACAGTTCAATACAAGAGGGAAAGGAGGGCCCTGCTCCTTGGAGCTTACAATCTAGGAGGGAGGGGCTAGTGGTACAAAAGGTAGTAACTGTGGGGGATGGACTGGTTGGAAGAGTAGAAGATTCCATTATTAGCTGAGGGCAGGATAGGATAGGATTATAACCCAGGATGCTCATCCAGGCAGCTTGAGGGGCTCCTGGGGGTTTACTGACCATTTATTGCTCTCCTGCGGGGTTGCCTAATGCAGAGGAAACTGGCTTTTCAGTTTCCTCATTGTTTTCTAAAGTCTCCAGTCCTGGGTCCAGGGTTTGTGAACAGCCATCAAACTGATTACACAGGTGTGTGCAGGCCTTTTTTGTAGAGGCCTAACCATGCTTCTGGGTTCCACCCTGGCAGACAGGAGGTCGTTGCCCACGAGTCAGGAGAGCTCCACAGAGGAGAGGTGGGAGCCAGAGCAGCAAGGGGCTGCTAGCTGTGTTCACAGAGCCATTTAGAAAAGAGTCTGCAGAGACAGCTGTGAGCCTGAAGACCAGAGCATCAAAATTGTATGTACAAGCCAGGAGGCTAAATATCTGTGTTTGGAAGAGAACAATGCTGAACACCCCTGTGAGGGAAATCTATGGTGTAGGACTTATGGAACTTTCTTTCAAATAAAATTGGGCAAAAACGGTCCTTAAAAAGAAGAAAGCGAGCTGCTGTGTACTTTAAAGCTCAACCCTTGATGCTAGTTCTCACACCTGCTTAAGGATTAAAAAGCTTTACCAGGGTTTTGATAGATGTCTCCTTCCTACCCCACTGACTACAGGCAGGAAGTGAGAGTAATCTTCCCAAATGAGACACTGAGAACAATAGAGAAAAATGATAGTGGCTTTATCCTTTACCCACTTTATCCATGGGACAGAAAGTGATGGAATCCCACCCACCAGCAGGTGCATAGGCAGCAGCAAAAAACTATTTTTCATCCCGTTCCCACTCTATAAAACCATAACGTTTTTACTAGAATTCCAATTTAAAGTGAAGAATATAATTAAAGTAAAAGCTAAAGCCATTTTTTCTTTTTCAAGTCCTTCAAGTAGCTTTAGCTGCATCTCACAGGAACACTTTAAGAACATATCTGTGATTAATGTGTGTGTTCAGCTCATATGTGCGCTGTAGGTACAGAAAGAGCCATTGTGATAGAAATTACAAAGAGGCCAGTAACTCCCATTAATGGTAAAATGTGCAGTGAAAAATGTAAGCCATTTATTGCTGGTAGTCTGTTTTATAGAAGGTTAAGTACTTTAATTTGACGACTCCCAGTAATGTGTTCATTGGTTGTAATGTTCCTACGAGAATCACAAGTGGTGAGAGGAGGTCATATTATTTCAATTTGGATTATACTGTATTCTGTTATTATAAGAAATCTGTCAGGATACAAATATAGGGCCTGCCATGCTAACATTTTAAAAGTGTTTGCTCCTGGGCTTTCACCCTTATCTGTTTCTTCACTGTTTAGTGGCTCATTGTCTGGGGACAAGCATGCTCATGTTAGGTATACCTTTTTCTTGGTGGAGGGAGGATAAGGATGACAACACTGAAGTATGCAGCTCCACGAAGAGTCGGCTTTGGCAGGGTAACTACACTTAGAACTTGTTGACTTAAAGTGATACTATACACACACTGTTTAAATTATATTATCCCCTCTCTCTCTCTATGTGGATGATGGCACTGTAATTACTTTAATTAAAAAGTAAAAAAATCTAAGTATTTCTTTTCCTAATTGATATACAGCTCTCACATGTCCCAGCTCCTTCCCACCAAGTCAGCAGGGAAACAGTGGTAGGAGGAGCTTCTAGTCCTCTGCTACTGGTCACATGCTAAAAAAAAAACAGCCTTTGGGGATACAGAATGAAAATAAATATTTAATATCAATAAACTGTTTTAAATGGTCATAAAAACATATATTTAAAATCAAATCTTTGTTATTTTTGGCAATGACATGGTGTGGACGGATTTCTGCCAGTCACAGGCTATGTCATGCCCCTCCAGCCTGTGTCTTAGAATAACAGGAAGGTGAAGTCTCCATCAATCAAGATAATATTCCACCCGCCAGTGTGTTTAGCTGGTTAGTAGGCATGGAGGAGGGAGGGGGTAGGCTGTAACTTACCAATGTGTATACACCCACATATGTGATTCTAGTCACATGGGCTGCTCAGTCATGATAGTGAAGAAATAAAAACTCATTGAAAACCGAGCATGTTCACTAGCTGCCAACACCGTCCTGCAAAATCCTCCAGTGGGGACATGGAGAGGAGGGGAAGACACAGAACAGCAGGATCAACCAGGTTTTTTTTATAGAATACAGAAAATGAATCCCATAGTGAATGAGTGAGTATGAACAGCATGTAATACAGTTACCAGAAAATTTTTAGATTTTTAAGGTGCAAAACAATACCAAGTAATTTAAAATCAACAGTTTATTGATTCCATTAAACTTACATTCAATTTAAAAGAAATTTATAACGACTTCACAATCACATGTAGCTTGACTGTTTGTTGCAGTGTACAGATGTCAAACCCCAACATATTTCACCCAACCTGGGCTTCTTCAGGGGAAAAAAAAGGTCCACAAATAGTCTCTAATTATATCGAAAAATACAAAATTAACAGAAAAAAAAAAACAATATAACAGCACAATGTACCCAATCTTCATCAAAACCTTTATCCAGATTCATATGACCCCCCCCCCCCCCCGCTCACCCTTTTTGTAGTACACTATCAATACAATCTTGGAAAGTTGAATTATGTGTTTAAATTTGGGACTTAAACATCCATGTGATCTCAGAAGGCACACAAAATGCTATTAAAACACATAATTTTGCATACGTTTCTGCATAGGGGGAACCCCCTCACAAAATAAAAAAGAAGACACAAAATTTCATTGAGAATCACTTACAAAAAGTAGCATTGGTAAGAGGCCACAAATGGGTGCCAAAATTCAATCCTGACAGCATAAGCTCAGCACTAGTAAAAAATACAAACTGGCTAAGAATAAAACCAACCAAGTATCATCAATTCATAAATATAGAAATTAAATGACATTACATACATTTATTAAAAAAGAAGTTGGCTAAAAATTTAATTTGCTGAATATGAATCTATAGGGATGGTATTTAACCAATGGAAAACAACAAGCTAATGATACAATTACCAGGGAATTGGCACCATTGAATGTGCATTGATGCGGAAAGGTCACCCACATGGCTAAGGCAGTATAACTGCATTGGCCTTTTATGTGCCTTTTATGTGCCTTCCGCCCGACTAGTATGTGACGTCATCGGCTAGGTGCAGATGCCAGATGTGTAATCCATTACAATATTGAAAATTGCATATTACATAAATGTAATCATTTCAATAGAAAGCACTAAAAATGGCAGGAAAAATACAGGGTAAGTATATTAGGGCAGGAGACTATCCCATTATAGAAAACACTTAAAACTCAGTTTAATTCAGACCGGGATAGCGGGTAGCATTAAATTTATATATCCAACGTGTCTCAAGTTGTAACAGTTTTTCTTCAATATTTCCCGCATGTACATGTGGGGGAATGTGTTCCAATGCCATAAATCGGATCATTCCAAGATCAAAGTTATTCTAGAGGCCAACATGTTGGCTAATAGGAGTTTACAGTTTGTAACTCTTAATTAGGGACCAGGGGCGGACTGACAACTCATGGGGCCCCCGGGCAATAGGGGATCATGGGGCCCCTGTGTCCTTGTCCAAACTCAAAAAAGCCTATGAAAAAGATACTAGGGGTATCTCATGGGGCCCCCTACTGACCCCGGGCCCTCAGGTGGTGCCCGAGTTTTCAAATGGTCAGTCCGCCCCTGTTAGGGACACATGGTCCCTGATTCGTTCGAAAAATAAACGTTTCATTTTGCCCACAAACAACCACAGAAGCATTTCATAGAGTAAACTATAGCTGGTGTTTGACAGGTAATCCTGTATCTAATTCTTTAAGTTAGGATATTAGGATGCACTGTTTCATGACTGTTGGACATGAACAAGCATAAGTTACATTTCCCACAAGATTAAGTACCTGTTCTCCAAATTTGGGTAGTTTTTTGTGTGGTATGATGACTTCTAACCAATTGGTCCTTTGCAGAGAGTGCTCATTTTTAAATGATGACAGGTCTAGAGGGAATACATTTACTTTAAAAAAAGTGGGCAATAATTGTTTGCAATGCCTTTTTATTTGTTGGTGCTATTTAGAATAAGTCGTTATTATCTGCACAAATTGGTCCTCTTTTTTTTTTTGCTTTTGGGTCTATAAATTAATGAATGACATTCCTGTTTTTTTAGCTTTGTTAAATGCTCTTTTTAAAGAGTTATGGCTGTATCCTTTTTGCCTTAGCTGGGCATAGAGACTGCCAGATTCTCTCACAAAGTTATCATCTTTGCTGCAGTTTCACCTCAGAGGTACTGAAGTATTTCTTAACAATGGCTCAGGATGTGAGCTTAATGCATGCAAAATAGTATTCCCCACAGCTGGCATCCTAAATAGGGAAGAGCTTAAAGAACCATCAGACTCTGCAAATATCTCTACATCAAGAAAGGTGATCTTTTCCTGATGACAGATCATTGTGAATTTCAAATTGTAATTGTTATGGCCACGAATATTCATAAATTCTGTAAGTTCTCCAGAGTGCCTGACCACAGCATTAAAATATCATCTATATAGCGATGCCAAGTGACAATATGCTCAAGATAATCAATAATAAAATCACAGGCAAATAACTCCCTCTCCCACTCCCCCAGGTACAGGTTGACATATGATGGGGCACACAGAGTCCCATCGCAATCCCCTGCACCTGGAAATGGTGGGAGAGTCCAAACATTAACACATTACGTGTTAATATGAATTTAAAAAATGTCAAGACAAATTTATTGTATTCATATGCTGATTGGCCAAGTTCTTTAAAATGGTCTGCTATGACTGACAGCCCTTTTTCATGGGCAAGGGCATTGTACAAACTCTCTATGTCAATGGCAACTAGCCATATATCTTTAAGGACATGAAGTCCTTCGATTATCTTTAAAGGATCAATCGTGTCTTTGACATAGGAGAAAACATCACATAGTTCAAAATTGTTATCCACTAGACAACTGGCATTTTCTGTTAAACTTTCACAACTGGAGACTATCGGGTGACCAGGAGGATTAGTTAGACTTGTGGACCTTGGGCAAGGCATAAAATGTTGAAATTTTAGGTTCTTTGATGTTCAAAAAATTCCATGTTCCTTGTCAATTGTATTGCTTTGATAAGCCTTCAAGATCAAATTCCTGAATTCCCTAGTATAGCAATCAGTAATAGTTTTAGAGATTGGTTTATACCGATCTCTATTTTTTTAAATTTGCATACACATATGCTCGTACTGTTGTAAATCTTGAATTACCAGATTGCCCCCTTTATCTGCTGGTTTTATTACTATGTTGGTGTTCATCTGTAAGATGGCCAATGCTTTTCTGTGAGAAGGGGATAAATTATCAAATTTTGTTTTTTTTTCCACGTAACCCTCTCAATTTCTCTTGTGGTTTGTTGTAGCAAAAGCACACTTATTGGGATTTTTGCTTGGCACTAGAAATACCTTTTGATTTAGTCTTAAAGTTGCAAGAAGAATGGAACAGAGGACAACAGGGAGGTCCCCCCCCCCCTTTGAGGCAAGGGAGGCATGCCAATATCCACATGGCCCTCCTCCCACAGCTCCATAAGATCTTGCATCGCTCATAATTCATTGAATGTAAAGTTAGTGTTTACAAGATGTCCACTTGCCTGAATTCGATTGTCTTCATTAGGATTATCATAAAGAATTTTAAACCTCAAATGTCTAGCACATGTATATCCTTTATGATTTCAAACCAATCTGCTTTGGCATTGGGGCAGAAGGTCAAACCCAGCTGCAATACCTGAAACTCCTCTGAGGTCAAAGAATAAGAAGATGAATTTATAATTTCAAGCTGGGCTTGTTTGTCTGTCCCACAGCAGGGGAATTCTCCAAAACGAATGTCTTGCGTGATTCAGAGTGTTGACTGCTAAAAAAAAATAGGTGCAACTTTAGTATCAGAGAAAGAATTTGAATTGGGTGCCGAGTAAGGATCACTCACCTTTAGTGAGCAATTGTGTAGATGGTGCAGATAGTGAAAGAGAAGTGGAATTAGAGGAAATACATGCATTACCTGTATTGGGTACTGGATTGCCCAGAGAAGTTGTGTGTGTTTGAGGGGGGGTGTTAAGAGGATTATAGGATTATTGAATCATGACTGTGATTGTTTAGGATGTACAGATAGTGGTTTAAGTTCATGAATGAAGCCGGAGGTGCGCTTAGTGAGATCAGTAGGAAGAATAGCATGAAATACAGCATTTATTCATAGTTTTTATGATGTGGGTTTAGTGACACTTTAACAGAGGAAGGATAAAGATATACTCTAGTCAAAATCTAATTCTTTTACTTTTGAACTGATTTGGAGATTCAGATGCTGCCCGATCAATTGCTTTCTTGTTCATCTTCAGATTCATCCTTTGCAGCTGCATGTCCCTCAAGCTATGCTACTATGTTTGCCTGCAATGTCCTCTTTTCAGTGCGAATACTGGCAACTGTCTCTTAGGTTTTCCTGAGGGTGCATAACATTATCAAATAATGAAGCCCTGTGGTTATTTATATGTTCCTTACTAATGAGCTGTATTGTTTTTCACTGTTATACACTCTGTGGAGCTGGCTTACAATGTGTGACACCAGGCAGGGCAGCAGATGTCAGTCTTATTTGACCTCTGCCCACTACCTCTCAAGTTGTACTCAGGTTCAGACAAAGTAAGTTCAGCTAAATTGGAAAGCAAATGTAAATCACTCTGACATAAGTGTGCCTGTACAGATAGAATAAGTTAAGACTGAATATCCAGATTCTAGCATAAGCAATCACTGGTTCTCTTTGAGGTGTCAAAGAGCTATTTTAGGGACCTTTAAAAAAAGAGCTTTGGATAGGAAAAAAAATCACCCATTCGTACACCCCCCTACGCAAAAAACCTTTAATAACATTTTGAAAATCCTTACCATTTAGGAGCAGTCTAATTGAATTTTCATAACATCATCTCTGTAATTCAAAAGATATAAGCATCTTCTCTGCCAAGGAGGTGTAACAGCCGGGATTACATCATATCCTCTCTCTGCAGTAAAGGGAAACTACAGTTCCCATCAACCACATGGCATTGTAGTGAATATGGGTAAGTATACTAAGCTTGTACATGTTGAATGTGTCTGAGAGTCCTGGTCCAGCCACTACTGCAACTAGGGCTGAATTACAGTACATCACTGTTTCCTGGAGAAAGAACTACATAAGGGAATTATCAAGACTAATGGCTGGTCCAAAGAAAATTAATGGTTTGATTTGAAAATTAATAGGCTATTTCAGAGCAACTACTGAGTGAACCAGAAGATGGATGACATATTCAGTGAAGGTAGGAAGTCCGCAATAAGGAAAAGTAAAGACGTTTTTGCCTGGAGCTTTGCTTTAAAGTTTATCATTGTCTATTTAGAAAGCATCTTGTTGAGACTAAAGCGGAAAATCACTCTCTCAATCAACATGGACTATTTGTAATCCTTATGCTGCTAGAAATAGTAAATAGATAGGAAAGTATATCATATTTACTTGTTTTGTTTTTTGTTTCTTCAGTTACTTCCTGGTTTGCATGGAGACCACTGCTCTAGTGTTTAGTGCAGAGTAATCATGTAATTTCCTGCTGACTGAGTAGGAAGTGTGTCTGAAAGCAGAGGATCTTGGGACTTGTAGTCTTACATTCTACTGTAGTTATAATGTATTCCTCAGCATTATCTGGACAACAACTACCAGAAGTAAGGAAACGCCAAGGAATTCCACGCAGAGATATATACACAACCTAGAAATCCAATACAAAACCCAATCCAACCCCATGTAGAACCCAACGTAAGTCTTTATACCTCTTCAAAGCCAAAGCAGCCCTGGTACTTCTGTGAACATGAAATGTGGATACCTTATTGCCAATGAGATCGAGGAACAAAGAACACGATCCTTTATCCCCAACATCAACACACTACTAGGCAAAAAGGCCCATCTCCCTAAAGACATAACAAATTCTTTCTATGCCTCATTATACAATTTACCAACTCATCCCAAGGGAAATACCATTGTCACCACAACAGAAAAAATACTCACATATCTATCCTCATCCAAATTACCCAAACTTAAACATCACATCACTGAAATGCTGGAAAACCCAGTTTCAATAAAATAAATTGTCAGAAGAGATTGAAACCACCAATATAGAAAAATCTCCTGACCCCAACAGCTTCAGGTCATCATACTACAGATACTATATTCCTTCCATGTAGACCCCAGGAAACCCACATTTTGAAATTCCCCCTCTTTTGAATACAGTTAAGGCCTTGCTCCAAAATTTGAACACAGGTCTTTTTTCTTGGTATGGCCACTGCAACATTATAGAGATGAGAATCCTACCAAAATTCCTATACCTACTGAACTCCTTTTTAATTAATCTTGCCTTAGCCTTCTTCTGCCAGGCTTCTGAACTCCTTACAAAGTTTATGTGGGCCAACAAACGTCCCTGGTTGACATACCAAGTGCTTACATGGCTGAAATCCCAGAGTGGGATTGCAGTGCCAAACCTCACTCTCTATCATACATCTTGTTACCTTGTACATGAAATTGATTGGCATAGGCAAAGCCTTGGTACACCTCAAGAAACCTCAGTCAAAGGCTGCTTTGAATTGTTTACCGTGGAACAGACATTTTGTCCTAGTGAATTTGTGCTCCACCCACTAATCAGCTCCACAGTAACCATCTGTTCATGAACATTCCTAAAACATGATTTTGCACCATATGCATCTCCTCTTCTCTCCATCATAGAGAACCCAGATTTCCCCCTTGGCCTAACAGGATCAATTTTTTTTAAACCTAAGGAAATAGGCATTTATTAATCATCCTATTTAACCAAGGGCTTAAATTGGCCTACAAAGGTGCACTTGGCATCTCCCATGGGAACTTTTCACCTTCCCTTTTGGAATGCCCTCCAAATATGCCATTTTCTGGCCTATTTACCGTCACCCGTTTATTTAGGAATTTAGATGTAAACTCTCTGTTTTTGAAACCTTATATTCAGCCAAAGGCCTTCTCAGACACGCTTTGGGGTTGATTTACTAAAGGCAAATAGACTGTGCCATACAATGTGCAGTTGCGCTCTGCTCTGCTCAGAGTTTTGTAAATGAGATAAAAATTCACTTTTCAAGGAATACCCAATTGCGAGCAAGGAAAATTGAAAAAAAAAGCACTTTTGCTTGTACATAATTGGATGATGGAAGTCAGCAGAGCTTCTGATCACGTATTAAGCTCTGGAGCAACTGCTCTTGCTCTTGCTTTGCAAAGTGCACAGTCTATTTGCCTTTAGTAAATCAACCCCTCTGCCACTTTAATCACACTAAACTCCGATCATCTCCTGTCTTTTATCATAGTTTGAGAACACAACTAAGGCTCCATTCACGCCTATTCAGGTGTGATGGGGTGCACACTTTTTTGCTGGAATTTCAATGTCACAATTAGGGCAGCCAATTTATTTCAGAAAAGTGAATGAAAAAATTATACTGCGCTACCCAATCAAACAGACACCTAAATAATCATGAATCAAAGTAAAATAGGTGCAAATGAAATATATAAAAGCACAAAAAAACTTGTGATAAATAAGTGAGCAAAAGGCAGAAAAAATATATTGAATGAAGTGAACATAGGATGACAAATAAATCACGACACATAAAAACTGATCATGATAAAAATTTAAAATATATATAATGATAATCAAGTAGTAAAAATGGATCATTCAAAAAACAAAAACACCCAGTATGAACAAAGTGACAGTAATGATACGTGAACAACAGTGAGTAAATGGGTACCGTAAAGATCATAAATATATGAAGAATATATGAGTAAATGTGAAAAATGCCATAATAAAGTGCACAGTCCCAATGAATCTGTGTATCTTCAAAAGAAGCTGTGGAACATCCAGTGACCACAAAAATCACAGCAAATCCCCCACCAGCTAGTGTGCGCACTCACCTCCAGGTTGCGACCTGCAAGGGGTCATAAGGCTAGAAAAGCACTCATCCGATGATACCCCTTTGATAATAATCAGGGCAATCCTCTATAGTGGCGATGGTAGACACTCATCAATGTACCAGCAGTAAAACTCAGAAGTCCCCACACGGATATGGCCAAAACTCTCTCCTTTCCAATAAACCACACATGGAAATTAAATAAAAAAAACTCCCATAGTGTAGTAAGTAAACCGTTTATTGAATAAAAACACAGCAGAGTGACTACTCACATAGAGAAATGGGTCCACAGACCCATACAGGCATGGAAAACTGCAGTGGCAGAGAGGTGTACAGCACTAAGGTGTACCAAGATGGCGGCTGCCGCCGTACTGGAAATTACGTCATCATGCTTCCGTCCCACGTTACATCACGAATCACGTGACTTCCTCAGGGCCAATTTATTTTGCTGGTCTGCCCTATGTGTGGAAATTGCACAAAAGAACGAGCCCTTTTTTTTTTCTTTTTTTTTTAAATTGTCCCACACCAAAATGCACAGTACTTTGTTTTCATGTAATTTGCTACTTTTGAAATTGAGTAAATTAGCAAGGTCTGTCGGGGTGCCATTAGGAATTATTGGCAGTGTTGCAGGCCGGCAAAAGAGATGCACATTTTTTGTGCTTTGCTGGAACGCACAAATGTGACCCTAGCCTTAAAGTGATTTTAAAGTATAACTTTTTGTTTATTAGAATAATAAACAGGTTTATACTTACCTGCTCTGTGCAATGCTATTGCACAGAGCGGCCCCAAACCTCCTTTTTTGGGGTCTCTCGCCAGCACTCTGCTCCTCTTTGTCTTAGTCTGCCCCCATGGAAAGCCACCTGCTAAGGAGGCAAACGTACAGGCTCTGTATGTTCATAAACACAGAGTGTGACTCAGTCCCACCCCCCCACTCTGCTCACTGGATTTGATTGACAGCAGCAGCGGGAGCCAATGGCTTCCACTGTTTTCAGTAAAGCCTGTGAGCCCAAGAAGAGAGGTAGAGAAGACTTGCAGTCAGTCACAGTGCTGTAAACATACAGGACTCGGGTGTTAGCGAAGGGGAGGGGAAATCACACAGTGGAAGGTTTTTTACCTTAATGCAAAAAGTGCATTAAGGTAAAAAACATTTAGAACTTTAGAACGACTTTAAAGATTATTCTGTCCCTGAACAACTCTAGAAAAATCTATCTCTTCACTCTAAAATTGTCTACCATAATAACAGAATGCCATTATAAGATCGTCGTGAGGTAGAGCAGATGTCCGTCCAAGATCTGCAAATTCATGTTCTGTACCAGATCGATGTTGGGGATGTCAAGATGAAAGGAAATAGCTAATCTACATCTTCTGGGACTGCTTGAAACTCTGATTTTTGAGATAGGAAAATGTGGTTAAAAAATTGCATTATATAATGAGAATTGAAGAGTTGACTGCCTCACAAATAAGTACCCTAGAGTTTTCACAAAACAAAGCACCATTGGCATATACAGTATTCATATACTCTAATGGAAAACATCAGATGGCATGAGATGACATCAGAGGCACGAGTATTCACCCAATTCCTATCATTCTCTTAGTGCTTGCATTACTCTTTATTCACCTCTTGGCCCCTCAATGGCTCTCCTTGCTTCCCCAACCCCACTATATTTAGTATTTTCCTAGTTTTCCTATATACATAATAATAACAATAGATCCATCTCTATGTAATTCCTCCCCACCCCACCACAGCAAACTTGAGCCTAACCTTCCACTCCCTATATACTACTGTTTTTAACTATAGAGGGCAGAAGCTCCCTATCCTTATTCACAGGGGTGGACTGACAACTCAATGGGCCCCCGGGCAATAGGGGATCATGGGGCACCTGTGTCCTTGCCCAAACTCAAAAAAGCCTATGAAAAAGGTACCAGGGGCATCTCATGGGGCCCCCTACTGAGCCCGGGCCCTCGGGCAGTGCCCGAGTTTCCAAATGGTCAGTCCGCCCATCCTTATTCAGTTATATCCCCAAAGAGCATAGGTGTCAGGACAAGTGGGCAGCCACCCATTCACTCCTGTGGGAGATGCCAGAGCAAGCTATCCACCCATTCACTTCTATGTTGGGACATTTCTGTTCGAATATCAGGATAATTCCACAGGATGCAGGAAAGTTGGAAGGCATATATTATACTGAGGTTCTCTTTCTAACATCTGGAGATAAGCCATTTTTCTTCAACCCAATCACTGATGGATTGATCATCTTAAAAGGCAAAACTGATTTCTGGTGACTTTTGGGGGGAATTATTCACTGCTTAACCCTCCTGTGATCTGAGCAAATTATCAAGTGCAGAATTTGTAAGGGAATCCATTAACACATCTCTAAATCACATCAGATATAGCATCTTGATTGTCTTTCATTCTCTTGCTTTATCATTAGCAATACTTCCATTGATGTGATAAATGCAGATCCCCCACAGATCAGATGAACCAATAAAAACTGGGCTCTGCTTAATCTGCCTTTTTCAGCACCACCCTTGAGGCTTAGAAAGCAGTGACGAGTCTTTAATGCAACAACCGTATATTCAAAGCAATGACAAGCTAAAGGTTTATTAGCACCTTTCTCTGTTGCACAGTTCTTGTCCTGACCTTGATTGTAACCTTGTATACAGTATCATGCCAGTGTTAACAAAAAAGCAAAGGGGTTAAACAGATAAAGTCCTTAGTTTAAAAAAAAAAGATAAAGCAGTAACTTTTGTATTGGAAATGTAATATTTCAAGACCGGACAGAAAACCATTTGTAAATGGTATTCATTATGCTAGCAATTGCTGTTGAAGTGTCAGTATACCTAGAAGTGGTAATTGGTTACAGGGGAATCCTAATGGATTGAGTCAGCCTCTGGGTTATTATATGTCTGGGTATTCCAACAGTGAGATTTCCCTCACAACTCAGTCCCTTGTACACCTTGGAGAGTTTGATGTTCCAGACCTTCCTTCGTCTGTTCCTGCTTCTCCTGTTACATTCTCTTAATGTAAAATATACAGAAAAACAAGTTGGTAGAGGGGAAGCCCCTCACGTTTGCAGACCTAGGAACTCTAGTTAAAATATCTCACCAGGGGAGTCCTTGAGAAACATATAAAGCTGCCGATGCTGGATTGTTTATTTCCGCCTTTTCCCAAACAATTTTTCAAACATAATAGGGACGAAGATATGACAAGAAGATCTTGCAGTTGTTTTATTAAACTTTAGAGCAGCTAATAACTCATGCCATAGTTCTTGGCTGGTCACCTGATGGCAAGAAGATATCTATCCAAGGTCATCATATCTTTAGATGTTTTGACACTCTGTCTAGCAAAATGCCTCAGTCTTATTGCGGATCATGGCTTGGGTGATACTTTTTCTCAAGTATAAACAGTTTCGGAGTCTTCCAAGCCTTTGCAATTGTTTGTTTGGACACCGTAGTATCCTGCAGAGAAAGTTTAAACTGAGCTCTAGTCAGATCATGGGCACAATGATTCATTAGAGGGAAAGCCTGGTCTGGAGTGATTGAAACTTGAACAAGTGGAAATGATGTGGAAAACGTCAGCGCAAAAATGCTGCACA
Source organism: Staurois parvus (assembly GCF_062004578.1). Taxonomy (NCBI): domain Eukaryota; kingdom Metazoa; phylum Chordata; class Amphibia; order Anura; family Ranidae; genus Staurois; species Staurois parvus. The sequence continues at coordinate 1,306,047 of NW_028318388.1, read as the reverse complement.
GTTGGATTAACCACTAAATATGGGCCTGTGTACCCTATTCACTGCAGCCTCTAAAGCATCTAGAAGGATATGTGGGAAGAAATGTAAAAGATTTTCACTGGGCTCAGGTGCCATCAGGTCAGAACTTTATAGTTGTGTTCAAGTGTTATGTTTTGGGAAGATGATTTAGTCAACTCCTACAGTGCAACCCAGTCCCACCGGTCTAATTATACATTTAGATTAGATTTCCATCTGGTCACATAAGTAGGTGGAGAGGAAGGTGGTGAGTTAGGGTGAGAATACAATTTAGAAATTAGGCCTGGGGCATGGGGATGAGATGAGTATATGCCCTCATAGAGGGTTGAACTGTTCAGGGAAGAATGGGTATTAAAATGTTATTAAACCCACAACAGTGAAATCAGTCTGTATATGCAGTAAAGCGTGCTTGTTATACTCACTGTGGAACCTAAGGGGTTAATCCTCCACATTGTGTAAAAACACTTCTTGATCCTGTCTTCTCTGACCTTCCCTTTCTTGTCTCCTGATAAGACATATCATGTGAAGACACTCTGCGCAAGCTCAGTTTGGTGTGTATTGCTAGAGAGGTTTTTTTTTTTTCTTGGGGAAAGTGCATGTGATCAGCACAGGGCCAATCAGCACTGTCCAGACAGAGGTCAGAGGTTCTGCATCCTCCTAGAGCAGAATGAAAACTCCTCCTGCAAGCTTTAACTTGTGCTTGGCTGGACACTGATAGAAGTCACAAGACTGCTGTAACTGCTGATGAGAAAAGGTATATAGCAGTTTGTTTACTGAAATAATTGCATTTCCATGTTCTGTGTACTGTGGGAGACCAGATATAGTGAATGCAGGGTCCTGGAAGACCAGATACAGTGAATGCAGGGTCTGGGGAGACCAGATATAGTGAATGCAGGATCCGGGGAGACCAGATATAGTGAATGCACAGTCTGGGAGACCAGATATAGGGAATGCAGGGTCCGGGGAGACCAGATATAGTGAATGCAGGGTCCAGGGAGACCAGATATAGTGAATGCAGGGTCCGGGGAGACCAGATATAGTGAATGCAGGGTCCGGGGAGACCAGATATAGTGAATGCAGGGTCCGGGAGACCACATATAGTGAATGCAGGGTCCAGGGAGACCAGATATAGTGAATGCAGGGTCCGGGAGACCAGATATAGTGAATGCAGGGTCCGGGAGACCAGATATAGTGAATGCAGGGTCCTGGGATTAGTAACACTTTATTGTATGATGTAAAAAAAAGTGTGACACCCGGAGGTAATGAAACAATTCGGAGCCAGGAAGATGGAATTGCTCATGCAATAGTCATATTTTTGATTTTTGTTATTTTTTTTACAATAGGTAATGACTAAAACTCTTGTCAGGTTTTTATTGCAGTCTACTTCCATGTACAGTATTTATATCCTAGATTGTAAGCTCCAAGGATCAGGACCCTCCTTTCCCTCTTGTATTGAACTGTATTGTTGCTGTATTGTCTCCCGTTATATTGTAAAGCGCTGAGCAAACTGTTGACGCTATATAAATCCTGTATAATAATAATATTATGTGTACTGTGTGTATAGGTAAATGTCCTTTAATGTAATTGCCTTATTCGGCTGGAAATATGTGATGCATTACACTCATGTGGCCTTAATATCAGTCTTACCAAAGTAGGTGGGATTGTTTGATGTGCTTGAATGTGGAACTGCGTGAGATTGGTGACCTTTGTGTGCTCTGTGGACTTGCTGTGGGTAAGTGTCCTCTATGCATAGCTAATGCAGGTTTGTGTGTAGTTCTCCCTTGAGGTGAATGCTACAGCTTCATTCTTCAAATAAAAAAAAAAAAAAGATCCCTATAAACAGATTACATTTTTTATCTACCCTGGGAATTCTGCAACATTCACTTAATCCTAACAGGAACCCTCCACTCTTTTACACAGCTTAAGCAGGTTCTCTGCAGGGACAAAAACTAAACCTTCTGTAAGGAACTTTTGTAGCTGGGAGATTAAGGTGAATTCTTCGGCAAGAACTTGAGCGGAATCAAACTGAATTGTTTTCACGCAGCCTGTACTCGAGGGTCTAGCAAAAGATTTAATTGCACTTGGCAGATCTCAGATACAGAATAAAATGCAGGTGTTGGACTTCATTTACTTGTATTTCATAAATGTTCTAGAGGACTGATAAAACACTCTGCTGATGAAAGCCGCACGCGTCTCAAGGTGTAAAACTGGAATATATTGATTGTCACTTCATAACTTTTAATTTTAATGATTAGCTGTGTGCAAACACTGCACAGTGCTGCTGCTTCTACAGTAATTCTGTAATTCAACCTTCATTAAAGTGGCATAAAGCCTAACCATTTTTTTACCTCAATGCAGGGGTCTCCAAACTTTTCATTCAAAGGGCCAATTTACTGTACTTCAGACTTTAGGAGGGCCGGATTGTGGTCAGTAGGGGTAGAAAATGTCCCGGGACCAGGATCCATGAGCATAAACATGGCCTTAGGGTTGGTGGTTAGTAATAGGAAGAGTATTGCCCCATCATTGGTATAAGTGGAAGAAATAGTGCAGCATTGTTGGTGTAAGTGGTAAGAATAGTGCATTGTATCATTCAGAGGACTACTGCCCCAAGGGCCAGTTAAAGGCTGGCAAAGGGCCATATCCGACCCCAGGGCCACAGTTTGGAGACCTCTGCCTTAATGCATTCCTCGCATTGAGGTAAAACATTGTTTATGCATCAAGATCGCGCTCACTCTCTCTTTACTTATCTGAGCCCTCATTCGATACAGTGCAATGCATGTCTGCGGCTCTTTTCTCCCTTCAGTTCTGGGTCCCACAGGATTTGGCCATTGGCTCCCGCTGCTGTCAATCAAAGCTAGTGACGAGACAGTATCAATGGACGCAGGCAGCAGGGCTCGGGAATGAGCCCACACAAGTGCCCCTATAGGAAGCGGCTGGACAGAGAGGAGGAGCCAGGAGCGCTGGTGGGAGACCCAAGAATAGGAGGTTTGTAGCCACTCTGTGTAATTCCATTACAAAGCAGACAAGTATGAACCTGTTATTTATTTATTTTTAATTTACAACCAATTTAAATGAATTGCATCTTTCCTAAAAGAAAGCTATTTTATTTTGTAACCTCTCATAAAATTGTTTACAGTTTTCTTTGGGGTGCAATTTTACTTGCTTGCTGTTCCATCATGCCATCTTCAGCATTATTCAGTATTTTTCTTTATACTAGTCACAGTAATTAGTGGTAATTCACCAGCAAAAAATTATCTAAGACTTAACTTAACCGTCTTTGCTGTCAGAACCAGTGAGGTGTCATTGCGTCGGTAGCAGATGAGATTCTGAAGCCTTTTTGCCAGCAACTGTGTGCCTTTTATTAGGAAAAATTATAATATAGTTACTTCTGACAAGCAGCCGAAGAAGAGAAATCACCAGAGTTGCTTGGTCCAAAGTGCCTATTCTTTTGTTCACTACCCCCTTGCAACCAAATCAAAATGTATTGTATGAATGTATGTTGAAGTGGATTTGAAGTGGTCAGTATGGATTAACCACTTCAATACTGGGCACTTTCACCCCATTCCTGCGCAGGACAATTTTCAGCTTTCAGCACTGTCACACTTTGAATGCCAATTAGTTGTGTAACACTGTACCCAAATTCATTTTTTTTAATTTTTCAGAGACAGCTTTCTTTTGGTGGTATATATTCACCAGAGGTTTTTTTTTTTGCTATATAAACAAAAAAATGTTTTTTAAAAAAAAACCATATTTTTCTTTTGTTTCTGTTATAAAATTTTGCAAATAAATCTTTCTTCATACATTTAGGACAAAATGTATTCTTTGGTAAAAAAAAATAACCCAAATTAGTGCATATTATTTAGTGTATGAGCATCTACAAACAATGCTATATGCAGTATATCTGAAAGATGATCAACCCTGATGTACTGATGGAGAGAAAACAGGTGGCGCACACACCTAGTGCATTATCCAAGGTTTATTGTAGGAATGAAATAATAAAAACATACTCACAGACGAAGCATGTATCTAAAAAGCATAGAAAAATGACAATGGCCACAACGGCGAGGCTCTTTCTGTCCATACACCATACATCAGCATCAGAGGTTGGTCATCAGCTCTGAGGAAAGGGATTAGTCCCCGAAACGCATCAGTAATTTGACCGCACTGACAGTGAGAACACCTTGCCCGCCGTTGTGGCCATTGTCATTTTTCTATGCTTTTTAGATACATGCTTCGTCTGTGAGTATGTTTTTATTATTTCACTCCTACAATAAACCTTGGATAATGCACTAGGTGTGTGCGCCACCTGTTTTCTCTCTATCCAGTGGCTGATTTCCCCGTCTGAGGAGGGCTGCACCCCTGGAACATTTCCTTTGGTTGTCGCTGTCCTGGTACCCTTGGCTTCCCTTTTGGCTGTGCATATCCTGAGGCGCTGGAGAGTACATACGATATCCGGTTCTGATGTACTGATGGCCTGTCTCATTTCTTGCGGCCCTAAAATGCCAAGACAGTAAAATAACACCCACACTTTTTGCCACATTTTTTGGGGGAAACTTAAGAAAATATATATATTTTTTTTCACAGTTTCTTTACATACTGTCACAAGTGCATTACAGCATCATCATATGACTGATGTGATGGTGATCAGGGATACTGACTGATGAAAGTATGTAAATAAAGAGATTTTTTTTTTCTATTTGTTAAACATTTTTTTTCTTTTTATATAATTTTTTTGTTACATACTGTGACCATAAATGTACAGTGTTACCATAGTGAAACCGAACTATGACTGCTTATAACAGTGATGATCACTGTGGTATAAGCAATCATGTCTATGAATGACATCCATTCATAGCCATTATGTACTATTGAAAGCTCTATAGGGGGTGCTAAAATCACATTTCAAATGAGAAATGTTAAAGTGCTGTCTGCAAAATACCCTTAATAAACCTATAACAGATATAATGCAATCCATTAAATCTATATGCATGAGAAACCATAAATAAAGCAATAATTTGTGAATTTAAAACACAAAAGTGCTAGGTGTTCAGTTTCCTTCACCACAAGATATCCACATTCCACTCGGAGATATGGTAAATTTATATAACGCACCAACATGACCTCTTTAATTAAAATTAAGGTCTAATGCGCTTGTTGGTATCACAATAAAAACGGATGACAGTTCAGCTTGTAGTGATGGCTCCAGTCTTCTTATTTACTCCACAGAAACCACATCAGAACCCAAGGATAAAAGTTTTATATAGTGTAGTATTTATTGATAAAATCGACATATAAAAACAAAGTAAAATGCTCACATGATAATGTGCCTGAATACCAACACTAGGTATTACAGTGTGTAGTCCTGCAATGTTGGCGCCATCATGTATACATCACCTAAACTGGTGTGCGTTCTAGCTAACAGGAAGTACCGTAACTGGAAGTTGGTGACTGGAATACCCACCTGTAACATGTTTTCATCACTCTGATGTCATCATGAATCAGACCGGCGGTCATCTTTTAGGTGTCTTTATACTGAGCTCTAATAGGATGGAGCAATGATGGACAAACTCCACCTCTAATACCACATTTTCAATTAACCCTGCATTACCCTGTTGTAATATGGCCATGGAAGAGTGAGACTATATCCAATGGACTATATTGCATATGCTGTATGTGACGACCTCCTTCAAACTCTTCCAAAAGATTATACCTACTCTCCACTCCAATCATGGTGTAATGTAAGAAACCTAAAATAACCTCCAAAAAAAATAACCCCAAAAAAGAATAAATAATATATATTAAAATAAAAAAATAAATATATATATATATATGTGTGTGCGTGTGTGTGTGTGTGTGCGTGTGTAAAAAATAGGAGATAATACAAAAAAACTGGCACTGATAGGCGGCACTGACTGGCACTGATGGGTGGCACTGATTGGCAGCACTGACAGGCAACACTGATATGTGGCACTGACTGGCACTGATGGGTGTCAATGAAATGCAGCTCAGATGGTCACTGATATGTGGCATTGATGTAGCACTGATGGGCACTGGCAGGTAGCATTGATGGGCACTAACAGGTGACATTGATGGACACTGACAGGTGGCACTGATGGGGCTACACTGATAATCAGGGCACTGATCATCAGTGTCCTAATGATCAGTGTAGATGTCCCCTCTGAGTAATGCCGATTACCGGCTCTCCTCTCCTCATGAGCTATCAGAGTGACAGCTCGTGAGGAGAGGAATGCCGATAACTGGCATTTCCTTATTTACATGCGATCATCTGTGATTGGACAGAGCCAACGTCATCGGCTATTTCCGCTGATCGGTGATCTGCTGTGTCCCAGGAACACAGTGCACCACCGATCACCGCCTGGGGGGCGCACGCATAGTTAGAGTGGGAGGACGTAATATGACGTCCTCCCAGAATAAGAGAACCACCTTGTGTTCGTCAATTCAATATATGGTGGTCGGGAGGTGGTTAAAAAGTGTGCAGGATGTCTGTCCATTATTCCTGCCATGCGGTGAGCTTGATCAGTATTGATTGAATTGGTGACAATGTTACCAAAGTGTCAGGACCTAGATCATCTGCTGGTGGCACTGTTCTTAGAGCAGAAGGTTGTAGTTCTGGTGTCCACTAGTGGGTGTCTCACAGTAGCCAGAAGATCCCAGTAATCAGCCTCCACCTGATGCTGGCCCCTTGGACGGTATTTAGTCCTCTACTATTCCCTGGTGCTTCAGTGTTTTCCTCTGTTAGCGAGATACTGCTTACTATTTAACCCTGAGCCTGATTACTGTTGGTAAAATGTTTTTCTGCTTTCAAGGAGGGCTATTCAGCCTCTTATGTGCCTCTGAAGTCCCTACCATAACTTATTGTTCTTGCTATGTTTAGGGAGGTTGGCACATGAAAAAAATAAAAAGACAAGGAGCACACAGGCTCTGGTGCAGTAATTACTAAAATTACGAGGTACACTGTGCATGGTACAACCTTCCTCAATGAGTCTCCGATGCTCATTAAACCTGTTACGCATGGTACAAATTGTATGTAGTATAGCCCACATGAGCACCTCAGACCATATACTACAAATTGGGTACTACACATTATATATTGATTAATTTTAAAGATCTTTCCATTTCTACCAGCAAATGTTTTTTGTCCATGTGTTACAAAAGCACGACTCTTAACATTAGTTGCCCTCCTGAAAACCATTATCTCTCTTGGGAAGGGTATTTCTTAGCGCAGAGTCCTGCAATATTATGGTTTCTTAAGGATGTTTTTTTATCTTCCCATGTTGGATGTTGTCCTCAGTAATAAATTTAGATGAAAAGTCTCTTGACACCATGGTTGTATCCCTTGTGGTATAATTATTTTTATGTTTTTCTAGTGCATCATTAATATGCTCCCCAGTGTAGCCTTTTTCAATGAATTTCTTATGCAAAATCTGTCCCAAGTGTAAATAATCTGATGTACTCATACAGTTTCGCCTCAATCTGGCTATAAGGTATATTATGTTTCCAACTTGCCAAATGACAGCTGTTAAAATGTACATACGAGTTTCCTGCAGTTTCCTTAAAGTGTGTTTTGGACACAATATTATTGTTCTGATCCCATGAGAGTACCAAATCTAAAAACACCAGACTCTTGGGGACAGCAACATAAGCAAACTGAATATTGTACAGATTTCTGAATACTGTACAGACTTCTATTACAGTATCCCACAAACTCTAGAACTGTATCTGGGGGTCCCTCCCAGATGATTAGCACATCATCAATGTAACTCCCATAAAATATAAGATGTTGGCCATGCGTACCAGGTTTAATGAGCATCTGAGGCTCATTGAGGAAGGATGTACCATGCAGTGTACCTCGTCATTTTAGCAATCATCATAACGAGGATCCCTCTGGGTTACAACTGTTTGGCATTGAGGCTATTGCCATACAGTTGCCAGAAGGAGAGAGGTTTGTTAAATTATGCCAAAGGGAGACATTTTGGATTTTCATGTTAGATACTATGGCTCCAGGGGGACTCAATGAGGAATTGGAATTCAGTACCACTTTTTAGGTAGCCTCCTCCGAGATGTCTATGGAGTTTTAATTAATTCTCCTTTTTTCTTTCCCTCCCCCCTTTTTCCTTTTTATATCCGTTACTTCTAATATCATATAATCTTCATCTTTTTAATTTTCTACTTTTTAAGTTTTTTTGTTTTTTATTTTGTTTTTATATAATTCACATCATTGGTCTTATTATGCCAAATGGTGTGTATAAGGTAAGAGATGCCAATTATGTACACTTTTATGCTTTTAATTGGTTTTAGCTGCTATTTAATGATATAGTAGAGATATAAGATAAGCAGTTCTAGGTCTGTGAGTTGCTAATAGACATCCGAATCCAATGTCGGCCCAGCCCATTCAGAGTTAATTTTGGGTTAATTTCCCTGGAGGCCCTGGTCAGCTATTTAAGATGACTTGGTGAGCGTTGGGTGAAGGAGGCTATGCCCTCTGAAATGTGTCTTCATAGCAATGGCACTGTCACCCAATCAGTGTCCTGCCCCTCATCCCTCGTGCTAGAGAGGGCAGCACCGTTTTTCCGGCTGCCAGAAGTGTTTCTGTCAAGGAGACCTGTCCGTGTAAGAGGAGGGGAGAGAGAAGGCTGCTCGGATGGAATACGTGTATGCCATACCATCCACACTGTCACAAGATCTTTACCTGGGTGAGGGAGACAAGACTTGGTTGTCTCGTATACCGGAAATGTGTTTGGGATGCCATGCCATGCACAAGTTTTGATTGTTACTGCAATATGTTTGAGCTTGTAATTTAAATTTTTGGTATTAAAGGGTACTGCAGCAGAGCCTGTGTGCTCTGTCTGACCCATTACCCTCTGAGATGTTATCATATGCTTTTGAATGACTGAACTCCTTCATTAAGGTCACTTTTGGCTATAGCACTTATCTGGATTTTTTGTTTGCTTACTATTGGTTGTTGGCACATGGCAGCATTCCACAATGCATTACTACTGCCTCTCCCCCTTAGGGAAATTCACCCTCTCTAAAGCTGATCACACATGAATCGAAATTTGCCCAGCAGGAACCGGCTGAATTTAGGTCCATGTATGGCCACTTTGGTTGAACAGAAAATGATCTACTGATCAACTTCTGTTTAACTGCTTCATTGGAGGAAAGCTGCCCGATCAGTGCTACAAGCTGTAGACTTCAGCGCTGATCCGTGTATTCTGATGGTGGGAAAGTCTCTGTGCTGATGGAATACAAGGACACAGTGGGAAAGGACTCCCTCTATCCACCTCGAATGTGTACATGGGGGAATCGCTGGTTGAACATAAAGACTTATCTATGCCCACCCTTAATGTCCTGATCACCTATCTTACCAAAAATGAAAATCCAAAATTTTGAGTTGTCACCAAAACAGGAATAGAGGGGAAATGGTCCATTGAGGACAAGTGTTCCCATTCAAGGTTTTTGGAAGTTTTTTGGAAGTTTTTCCCTGCCGTTGGCAAAATATCCTTGCATTTCCTCTTGTGTTTACAGGACAGGAAGTGAAGGGAAATCTTCTTAATAAGACATAGGTGATAAAAAAACTGAAAGCAATTTTAACCTTCCCCTAACATATCCAGAAAAAAAAAACATTTCCGCTTTAGAGGTACAGTACTGATCTTAAAATTGGGTTTAAAAGAGATGTTGGCTGACAAATTGCTGTCAACAGTACGGAGCTTTGTGTAGAGCTTCAGCATACCACCTTGTTGCCAAATCTTTGTCCTCAATAACTTGGTAATTCAGATTTTACTGTGTTCCGCAGTTCTGTGCTGCCATCTTGCCAATGACAGCAATGGACCCAGTGGCTTCAGAGCTGTCATATTTGTGATACTAAGCAGAGTTCCTGCACATGCACTGTGAACCACTTAAAGCTAATAACAAGTATACAAACTGCAATGCAGAGCTTAGAAAACCATATGACATAAACCTTTTCTACCTTGTGCATAACTTAATAACATCTGTACTGACTGTTGTCACTGTGTGAGTGAAAATACACGCCCAACAACATGGTCAGCTTTACAAATGGCATGAGATTTCTCATACTACTGCCTGGAGAACTGATGAACTGTGAGGTGGAAGGCTTCAGGCTAACATTCCCAGAAATGCTGGCGATGGCAGAAAAGATGAAACAAGATTGATGAAAAAGGGAGAATACTAAGGCACAGGAAGGGGAGCAAATCTATATACCTACTGAAAGATCTATAAAAGCGTGCTTTTTTTTTTTTGTCTTTTTATAATTCTTATTTTTTATTTAAATACATTTTTTTATTTTTTATTTTTTGCAAAGATAAAACTTACAGTATATGCTCCAAGTGAAACTATCAACGCAGGGAAAAATACTTCAGTCGAGAACAAAAAGAGAGTTGACATAAACAAAAATAGCCAATTGGCTCAAGTAGCAGTCCACATTATACGAGGACAAGCTCTGAAAAGTCTTCTCATTATTGAGGCACCAACAAAAACTTGGTGTGAGTGGTCTTAAGGACATTGGGTCAGGCTCCTAAAATCAAGATCAACCCCTGTTGTCATATGTGTCTTGGTATAAGGGGAGATTGGAGTTGACTAAAGAGGATGGGGTTGGTTTCTTCCAGTGAATCATGATTGATTTTTTTGGTGTAGTAGAGTAAAAGGCCCAAATGTATCCTCCGAGCAACCATGTGGGCCATGGGCTGCACCAAGATCAGACACAGCTTTGGATCCAGTGTCAGGTGGGACAAGGCAACTGTGTTAATGACATTTACCACCTCTACCTAGAACCGAGAGATAAGGGGGCAGGTTCAGAAGATGTGGAAAAAGCCTTCTTCGGATTGATGACAGTACCAGCTTGTGCAGGCCAAGGCTGGGTTCAATTTTTGAAGCCTGTAGGGGGTAAAATATGCCCTATGGAGGATTTTGAATTGGAGCAGCCTGTCCCTAGCAAAGACTAGCTGCTTAAACAGAATATGCAGATGTTAGACCAGTCCTTGCTGTCATTGTCCAATATATCCCTCAGTTCTTTGTTACGGAAGTCAGAGAGATCTGATAGAGTAGTAAAGATGTGGTGCTGGTAGAGTGAGGAGACTGGTTTGGGAGATGATCATTGCGTAACAAGTTTTTCCAAGAAAGAACAAGCTAGAAATAAATATTGGTGAGGAAATTCACTGCAGAAGGTTTGCGATATCTGCATATACCTACAGTGCCTTGAAAAAGTATTCATACCCCTTGAAATTTTCCACATTTTGTCATGTTACAACCAAAAAACGTAAATGTATTTTATTGGGATTTTATGTGATAGACAAACACAAAATGGCACATAATTGTGAAGTGGAAGGAAAATGTTAAATGGTTTTCAAATTTTTTTTTACAAATATCTGAAAAATGTGGCATGCATTTTTCTTCAGCCCCCTTTACTCTGATACCCCTAACTGAAATCTAGTGGAACCACTTGCCTTCAGAAGTCGCCTAATTAGTAAATAGTCCACCTGTGTGTAATTTAATATCAGTATAAATACAGCTGTTCTGTGAAGCCCTCAGATGTTCGTTAGAGAACATTAGTGAATAAACAGCATCATGGGAACACACCAGACAGGTCAGGGATAAAGTTGTGGAGAAGTTTAAAGCAGGGTTAGGCTATAAAAAAAATATCTCAAGCTTTGAACATATCACAGAGCACTGTTCAATCCAAAATAGAGTATGGCACAACTGCAAACCTACCAGGACATGGCTGTCCACCTAAATTGACAGGCATCAATCAGAGAAGCAGCCAAGAGGCCCATGGTAACTCTGGAGGAGCTGCAGAGATCCACAGCTCAGGTGGGAGAATCTGTCCACATGAAAACTATTAGTCGTGCATTACACAAATCTGGCCTTTATGGAAGAGTGGCAAGAAGAAAGCCATTGTTGAAAAAAAGCCAGTTTGTGAGAAGTCCTGTGGGGGACACAGCAAACATGTGGAAGGAAGAAAGGTGCTCTGGTCAGATGAGACCAAAAGTGAACTTTTTGGCCTAACAGCAAAACACTATGTGTGGCAGAAAACTAACACTGCACATTACCCTGAACACAACATCCCCACTGTGAAACATGGTGGTGGCAGCATCATGTTGTGGGGAAGCTTTTCTTCAGCAGGGACAGGGAAGCTGGTCAGAGTTGATGGGAAGATGGATGGAGCCAAATACAGGGCAATCTTAGAATAAATCCTGTTACAGTCTGCAAAAGACTTGAGACTGGGGTGGAGGTTCACCTTCCAGGAGGACAACGACCCTAAACATACAGCCAGAGCCACAATGGAATGGTTTAGATCAAAGTATATTCATGTGTTAGAATGGCCCAGTCAAAGTCCAGACCTAAATCCAATTGAGAATCCGTGGCAAGACTTGAAATTTGCTGTTCACAGACCCTCTCCATCCAATCTAACAGAGCGTAAGCTATTTTGCAAAGAAGAATGGGCAAAAATGTCCCTCTCTAGATGTGCAAAGCTGGTAGAGACATCCCCAGAAATACTTGCAGCTGGAACTGCAGCAAAAGGTGGTTCTACAAAGTATTTACACTTTTCACATATTTATTTGTAAAAAATTTTGAACAATTTATCATTATCCTTCCACTTCACAATTATGTGCCACTTTGTGTTGGTCTATCACACAAAATCTCAATAAAATACATTTCCGTTTTTGGCTGTAACATGACAATATGTGGTATGAATACTTTTTCAAGGCACTGTAAGTTGGTAGTACAACAGTAGGTTAAATTCAGATTGTAAATGGTTAAAGGACATTAGTGTCCCTTCAATCATGATGTGTCCTAATATCTTAATTTTGAATTTAGCCCAACTGTGGGGGTCAAGAAGCATATAGAAGTGAACCAGGGTGAGATTATTTCACAGTGGGGTGAAAAAGGAGAGGGCAAGGGGGGTATGAGTCGCACTGACCAAGCTTTAATGGTGGTCTTCAAGAGTGGGGGTCAATGAATAAAGGGCCTTGGTGTCTCAGAACTGCTGCAGTGCCTCCATGATGTTTAAAATAGCCACCTTTAACATGACGGAGTGATTGCTCAGATTTGACACCAACCACTAGTGGACATTTACATGTAGGGTAGCGATAAAATCAGGCACCCTATGAGGTCAGTCTAGTGAGTATAGCTAAAGTGGTACTTGAGGTCCCCATAAGAAAGAGATTAGGATTTGAGAGAGTTATTTAAAGAAGGATTTGGGAATCCAAGTGGGTAAATTTAAAAAAAGGTATGTGAATTTTTACCCTCGGAGAGTCCAGGAGCCAGATTCACGGCAACATATGATTTAACATCACGAGAGTTCACCTTTTCTAAATACGTGAATGACTGGACCCACTGCAGCTGCAGGTCCTGCAGCACCAGGGTGTACGCAGTTGGGTCAGTTGGGAAGAGAAGTGACTTTTTGCCAGTTGACATTCAGGCCAGAAACTCATGAGCAACTCTGTGGGACATTTAGGTCCTCTTGTAAACAGGGTCCTGCATCATTCAAGAATAATAGACTATCTACAAAAAAAACCAAACACTTTTTTCCAGCAAGCCAACACACAGACCCCGAATGTCCATAGAGACATGCAAGGGCTCTGTGAATGGCTCCATGGCTGTGGCAAACAATGCCTGGAAGAGGGGTCAGCCCTGGCGTGTGCCTCTGTGCAGCGTGAATGAAGGGGAGAGCTTCCCCCCCCCTCAGTGAACAGCAGCAGTGGGTCTATCGTTGAGCAATTGTAGCCAGGAAATACAACCTAGTGGGAATCCAATTCTCCTTCATACCTCCCATAGATAGGGCCATTTTACAGTGTAAATAGAATTTTCTATGTCTAGGGAGGCAAAAGCATTCTTTTTAAGATATATGCAGCATGCTGTGAGTTTGTCAGTGACTCCATAATGGTACAGATTAGCTTTCTATCACCTTTCCTCAGTACAGTAGAACCCTTACAAAAGGGGGCAGTGACTACATCTTACCCTTCTTTTTATGGCATAGTGATGATTACAATACCACAGGTGCACTTCACATTTTCATTAAATTCTATGGCTTTTTCCATCGTTGAGCCTGCCTCCTCACCCCCTTTTGTTTCAATAAGCTGCTAATGCGAGTAATACACATCATTTCTTAGAAAGCGAATCTCTGCTTCTCCAGATTGTTTTTGAATATCATATATTTGTTGCTTTGTGTCAAAGCAAGGATAGTTCTGACAACCAAAGCAGCCACAAACGATCACATTGTACAGCAAAACACTGATTTTTAACTTTGCTGAGTCCATTAAGCGCACCGCAGTGCTTTTGGAGAGGATGCTTATTGTGCCGATACATCATCAGTTGCAGCTCGTCACTAGAGCATTTCTCAAGCTCCTTTCCTTTTGTGCTGCTATCTTGTAATCACAGTTAATGCTTTGAAATCATCTTGCAGATGTCCCATAGCTATAGATATGGTTACTGTCTGTGTTGCTATGATTGCAAGGAGCAACGGTAGAAGCAGCTTGGCTTTGGAATCATGAAGAGAGCTTAAGCCCCACACAATGAATAGCTGGACACCGTTTCAAGGATTATTGCTCTCCTGCCATTCTCTTTCTGTTCGTCTAATTACCAGGACATGACTGCATTGGTTTTGTAGAAGCATGACCGCGTGACATTAAGCTACTATCACTATTTTTTCATGTGTCGACTGCTGCAGTTAATATCACATCTTGAATAACCTGGCCAATTGTTACCGCAGAGACTATTTGCACTACTCTTAGCTGCTAACAGGTTGTCTCGCTACTTGTACGCAAGGATGTTGAGTGCGAAGTGTTGATATTCTTTTATTTGCTGGTAGCACTTGTAGTATTTCACATTTCTGGAAATTTGGAAAGTAAGCAGTGTTTTTTAATTTTTTTTTCCTCTTGAATATTCTCACAGCTCAGAAGCAAGATCATTTTTTCTGGAACTGAATGAATTGAAGCAAAAGCACTGGGACTTATTGAACAAGGTCTATGAAGCATTACCTGCTCCCACTTTGTACAGTATAACCTGGTGAGTACCCATTTGCATTTTTTTCCATCTATGCCTTTTGTTTCATTAATGCTCTGGCTCTACTTGTAACGGGATGCATTTGGAGCAGTAGTCAAATGTAAACTGCAGTAACCTGTAGCAACCAATCAGATTCCAGCCCACTGTAAGTAGAGCAATTCTGAATGAATTCTAGTTGTTTTCTGTGAATTACTATGATTTGCAATTTGCTTTCTGTCTTGTATTGACTAAAATATTTTGTATTCTTGTTTTATTCTGCATGTTTCAATAGAAGTGTTGAACCTTAATAGGGGGTCACTGTTTAAAAAGTAGAGAACTACTTTTATACCATATGGGTGGTTCTCAGCACCCACTATTAATATATCCACAGAGGACCAGACTTATCTGCTGAGATACAATGGTGCTCATAAAGCACAGGTATATTTGCATGAATGGAATGTAACACTAGTTTTCATCAGGGGCATGTGGAGGATGGGAAGTGCGAAAAGTGAGTTTTTAATTGTAAAGTGAATAAACCTTTTAGGAAAACCACCTAAAAATGATTTTTAAAATATTGGTAAACTTTAATTTTGCCAAAAAGCGAAGTGTCTTACCTAGAAGTACAGTGATGGATTCTGTTCTGTTTATTGTGTAACCTGTAGCGGTCAATCAAAATGTAGCAGTTTGGTGAAAGAAAAGATTCTTTTTGCTAATTATTATTACTATACAGGATTTATATAGCGCCAACAGTATATGCAGTGCTTTACAACATAAGGGCAGACAGTACAATTACAATAGAATTGAATACAGTAGGAATCTAAGGGCCCTGCTATTAGAGCTTAAAATATAAGAGGTTGTTGAATATGAATTACTGTATGTTTCCTGTATTTTCTGACCTTGGTAATGATAATTTACCATCTTGATCTGTGCTCTCAGCCTTGGTTTCTGACAGAGTTGAACTTTGACTTTGATTTAACTGCTCTGTATGAGCCATTTGTGGTATTTATTTTACAAATAGGTTAGCTGTGGGATCACTGTGAAGGTATCATGCTGTAACAATGTGAAAATTGAATCTTTGTTTTTATTGTGAAATGATTATTTGCAAATCAGTCAAATGAAACAGATCAGTACAATACAAATGGCAATATAATTTTGTATAATATAGTATAGTACAGCCTGCATATCATCTTAGCACATACATGAATTGGTAACTGACTCATTATTTACAATATTTTAGTTTGTCCCTCCTTGTCTTGTAGTGGTATACTATGTCTGCATCCCATGAAATAGTGTGTTGCATTTTTTGTGGACAAGTGAAAAACATACAGTTTGGACTGTGTATGGTAAAAGTTATAGAATAAATGGTTTCGGTATGGGAGTGTTGCATGCAAATCTTAAAGTAAAACTATAGGCAATTTTATGGGGTTTTTTTCCATTTTAGAAGGTAATGGAGGGTTATAACTCCTGTCAGGTTTTTTTTTTTTTTGCCATGTGTGTGCTATTGGCAAGGTTTCCCTTCTAGCCAATACAGGAAGTGAAAGAGGAAATCCCTAAAAATGGATCCCTTTGGGGACCCCCAGGTCACCAGAACTAGTGTTTCCATTGGAAATATTTCCTCTGTTCTGGAGAAAACCCAAAATGTGGGATTTTCTTTTACCTTCACTTTCAATACTAATGGTCAATAGAACAAATAGTGAGGATGAATCTCCCTAGGTCAGAGGTATCAATAAAAACCTGACAGATATTGAAATCCATCTCCAATCTTATCTAAAAAAAATAAATGTTGCCTTTAGTTATACTTTAAATAAATAGCACACTTTCTTTCTTGCTCATTAGGGACACAGGATTCAATTATTGTGAGACAGTTGGGTTAGATTGCCACTTTTAGGAGAAATTGGACACAGGCAAACAAATAAGATGTTGGCCCACCAGAGCACTTTCCAGGTTCAGAGAATCTGGTGTGTTCTAGTCTTTGAAGACTTTATGTATGTCACGTGGCTTGAGCATTAGCAGCTTATACATTTATTGCAGTCCTTAGGTGCTATCATACTAACCCCCCCCTTATTTCCACTGTTACCATGGAAAACACTACACGTCAATCATTTTGTATCACAAACTGGAGGGTGGCGCATTGTGTTCCTGCTTTTTCAGCGCAACATAGCTGTTTATAGCCATTGCTCCTGCAAGAGACACATTGTATGACCTTGGTTAGTCCTTGCTTCTGCCTGCAGTGACCTGGTCACCTCTGGCCCTGTAAACCTCTGCTGCTCTCAACAGTGTTTTCAATTAAGTTACCTCTGTCAAGCAGCGCAACATGTCAGATCCCAAGCACAAGGGGAGCGGTCTTGCTAAATCAGGCCTCTCCAGCTCCAAATCCACTAACTGTTCTGGGGTGACCTGCAGAGTCTCAGGGACCTCCAAAGAAGAACAAAAACATTCAAGAGGCTCTGGGACTTTAATGAGAGTTTATACAAAGTAGTGATAGGAAAGAAACATTAGGACAACTCACCTGGCTATGGTTAGACTGCTCACAACAGACAGGCGTACCCTCAAGTAGGTACCCAGCAGGTTACTAGGAAGAAAAAAAAAACATGCAACAATGGTAAGATCGCCAGACCAAATGGTAAGAGTCCAAATTAATTTATTGTTATAATTAATATTAATTAACAGCCAACATGTTTCAGGGGACAAAGAACACTCCCCCTTCATCAGGTCTTTAGTTAAAACAGGAAACTTGACTGGACTCAAAATAGGGCTTTCCTGAATAAATTTATTTAGGGAAGTTGCTGGACAAGGAGAGTTACACACCAGCAGCATCTGTGTGATCAATAAAAAATGAAGCCAGTTACATATATTACCCTTATTTAAATGGGGGGGGGGCCTGACACTGATAGCCTGGATCGTTGTCCCCTGCATAAGTCAATACACTCCTTTTGTATCTTCCTTTCATCATTACATGTGACCCCCTCCTTTTTCTTATCCAAAACGCAGTTCTCAGCAGCTATTCTTGAATTTATGCAACTATGCTTGCTGACTCAGAATGCAGATGTCATAAAAGTACTTCCACGTATTCCCCTCCAAAATCTGTCTCTGGCATACCTGCGTGGGCAAAGGCTTCTGAGGCTTTGTGTGATGAAGACAAATCTTTGATGAAAGATTTTGTCCCTGAGGAGCTGCAAGCAGGCTTAAAGTGGTTGTAAACCTCAGACATGAAATATGAACAAAGCATATCTCTTTTTAGTGTTTACTTGTCTTAACCCAGAACACTAAGTATCATTGTTGTCCACTGCCTCATTCCTCTGCTATCAGCATGAGTCACTTATGAAATGTTTTCCTGACACCATGAGAAAAATAGAGACCGGGGAAGGACCTCCAGCAGATTTCCAGCCTTAGCTCTGTTCCTGTACACTGTGCCTTCACCCTCCCCTCCAATCGGCTCTCAGAGCTCTCTTCACTGATGTAACTTCATCTCTTCGCCCCCTCAGAGATCCTGTTTAAATTCTGCACTTTGAATGGATGTAGAAGAAACACAGCTGTAGATAAACATGTGCAACTTATGAAGGAGGATTTGTTTTACCTCTTTGTATCACCTGAGGACAGTCACTTCACTGAGTATATGCAAGGGTTTACAAGCACTTTAAAAGTACCTCATTAATTCCTGCTAATGCGGTGCACTCCACCCACTTTTTAAAGCTACTACTATTTACTGAATAGAAATACTTAAAAATAATTGGCTACTGGATTGCTTTACATTCTCTTCTACTTGTTGTCTTGTTAATTACTTTTGTTTTCCCTATTTAGTTATTGTTCACATTATCTTGCCCTTCCCTCCCCAACGGAAACAAAAATAATAGGTAGCCAAATCAAAGCCCCACATGCCAATACAGTCAGTTGGGTCCTGGTGGAAATAGAAGAGAAAATAGGGGGCATATTCAGTCCAAATAGTCAATATCTTCATAAACTTAGATATGCATCCCCTATGAGTAATATCACTTTCCTATCCAGAAACAGCAGATCATTGGGAAGTGTTTCTTCCATACTGCTAAGGGTCAAATTATTGAATATAGCTTAGACTTAAGCTTGCAGCATGAGTGGTTTAAGGCAGCCCAACAAGACATGGATAAATTTGAGGACATGCTCTTAAAATTGACTGATAGCAGGTGAAGCCAATATCAAATGGGTAAAAACAGTTTGTAAACTAGAACATTTAAGAGAGAGGTAGGATGGGGTTGCAGAGGAGAATTTTGACATTCTAGTTGGGGTAAGATAGACAACAAGGGCTTAAAAAAATTGACTTCGTCTATCCTGGACATATGATGAAGCATTGCATATAGCTTCTAGGCATTCTCCCATTCCTCGACTTCAAAATCAGGGATCTCTGTTTGTCACAATAAAAGAAATCTTTGTAGATGTAAATAAAATGAAAGTCTCTCTTTCATTGGAGGAATTCACACACACTGAGGTGTATGAAATTAGGAAAGAGTCTTGGACTGGATTGCCTCCCAAATGCAATCCTTTAATTCTTTATCGAAAATGTATCAATCCTCAGAACCTCTCTTAGAGGAGTATGGGACATTTAGACCACAGGCAAGGATGATTCTCAATTATCCAACTATCAACCCATTTCTCTCCATAAGTCAATATAAAATGCTTTACTATAATCTTGGAAAACATCCTGGACCCACTGCTTCCATCTTGGGTCACCCTCGATCAAGTGGGCTTTTTCCCTGGCTGAGAGGCCAGTGATAACACAGTGAAGGTCCTGAACCTGCATCTCTGACTTTCCTCTAACCATCAGGAGGGCTTTTTCCTGTCTAAGGAGGCCAAGAAGGCATTTAATGCAGTGGCCTGGGACTGAGGAGAAATTGTCCTGTATAGGGGTCAAAGTGCATAAAAGTGTAGCATATCGGGGGGGGTGGGCACCTTTCCATAATGCCATCGAGGGTAGTGGTGAGGACAGCAGGATATCCACATGTCTTGACCATGGTGAAGGACATGAAGTATCTACCAGCCAGTTAAGAGGGAAGCAGAAGGCTGTAGCTCAGTGAAAGGCAAGCTCCCAGCAGAGGGTAACAAGAGTACATAAAGAGGGGCATAGGAAAAGTGGAATGAAATGTGGCATACTTATACAAACATGGAAGGGTCTTGCACAGCTTAGGCCCCAGGATGACAGTCCAGGGACAAAGTGGGTGGACAAATACAGCTTTAAGCAGTTGTGTAATTAAGGTGGCCTATCTGGAGAAGGTTAAACCATGACAATAGGAGTATTCAAGACTTTGAGTTTAAATGTAATAGAGAGGAATTGCGAGCATGGGTGTCGCACCTCAAGTGAGAAGCTCAGACAAAGGGGAGTGTTGTCTTCTTTTTGCAGAAAGGTTCCCCCATCCTTGCAGCATGGATTATGTTGTTGCAATTGCTATAGTTAAGTATCTTGATTATAAAGGTGAAGGTAGGTGCCCCAGTGGAGGGAGGGGGGGTGTTAGGACAGACCAGGGGGATTCTCTCAACCACACAGGGCTCACAGAAGGCCTCATGACCAAATAGCAACACCAGCAAGCCCTCCAGGAATTCTTCTGGGCACTTACCCTCATCTCATAACTAGGAAATCTGTCTCTAAGGGAGCACTGCTGGCAGGGGGAACTTGTATGACAAAAGGTGTGCTTTAAACATGTTTTTTCCACAATCCCATTTTAATAGACATAATCTAGTTTGGAATTTACACATTTAACATGGAAATGGTACCAAAAGTATAATATTTGATCAGCCCTAGAACACATGTTCATTTGTCTGCTTGGAATTTAGTTTGTACTATAAACAGCCACTAGCCAAATTTAGGATCATCTGAGGTGATTTTGTTGATTCTCAGATAGTTTCTGCAGTAAAGAAATAGATTGCCACAGTTGCTGTATGTTAGTACAATTTGGCGTTATTGAATCTTCCACATTTCTCCATGCCTTTGTCTCAGTCATACGACTGCAGAACACTTGGAAGATGTGGCGCAGCATAGAAACATCTCATTTTACATTTTCTATCTTGGTAACAAGAGGGTTTGGCATGCTGTTATAGCATCCAGGATATATTCTATGTTCCCCATGTGTTTCTGTCTGGTCTCCAACAGCAGCACGAGATGAAAGCATGAATTTAGGTGAGGTAGGCTCAGAAGCTCTACTTCTTGCATTGGAACTTGTTGAGTTTAAATGAAGCCTCAGATGTCCGTTTTGGAGGTGCCATGGCTGGAGTAAGATAAGTCCAAGGCAGGTAGGTAGATTTTCAGCCTAGATACAGGATAAGGACAGCACAGATCACTGTGGAGGAGACCATTTGAGTGGAACCACTGCTTATTCCATCGGTAACCAGCCCAAGTCCCCTCACCTTTACCCCTTTTTAAAGTTGTTGTAAACCCTTACATATACCTAGTGCAGTGACTGGCCTCAGGTGATACACAGAGATGAAACAAATCCTCCTGCAAACTGTAAGTTGTACTTTTTTTATCTACAGCCATCTGTCCCAAACATTCATTCAAAGTGCAGAATTTACACAAGATTTCTCAGCTCTGAAAAGCAGGGAATGGAAAATCTTAAGTTACGTCAGTGAGGAGCCCTCTGAGAGCTGATTCGGGGTAAGGGACACCCCCACCCCCCCCTTCACACAGCCAGACAGGAAAAAAGATGAGGATGTCAATCTGCTGGAGGTCCCTCCCCCTGTCACCTTTTTTCTCTTGGTGTCAGGAAAACGTGTCAGAAGCGACTCTTGAAAATAGTGGAAGAATATAGCAGCAGACAGAAATGACACTGAGTGCTCTGGATTGAGACAAATACAGAACAGAGAGGGATATGCTTTGTTCATATTTCATGTCTGAGGTTCACAACCACGTTAAGTTGATTGGTTTCCCATATATAAGTCAAAATAATGAAAACGGCCTTTAACACTTAAAAAAAACCATCAATCTAAGGTATAATTAGAAAGAAAGAACTGACAAGACTCTTTGAATTGTTAAAATCAATATTCGCAGCCTATGAACCAAAGTTCAAAGTAGTGGTCATTTGTTCTTGACAGCATCACAAATGAGCAGTACAGCATAGAGAGAAGGATGACATTTAATACTCAGGGGTTCTAGAGGCTTCCACACTGCCATTGTATTCTCTTCTTAATACGTGTGCTTGCTGATGTTATTGCAGTTGGTGAATCGGATACTGAGCAGATATGTCATCCTCGAGAGGGAGACAAAAGCCATTGGTGTCAAACAGTTCCTAATAAAGTTGCATGTCGGCAGACAGTACTGCAATGTTATTTTAAAGAAGCAGTGCCAATTAAATTCCATGCAGAAAACTGAACATGTGTTTTGGGGTTGATCAAATAATATACTTTTGGTACCACTTCCATGTTAAACTTGTAAATGCTAAACAGGATTATGCCTAATAAAATGGGATTGTGTAAAAAAACATGTTTAAAGCACACCTTGTCATACAAGTTTACCCCGCCAGAGGTTTTCCCTTAAAGACAAATTTCATACAGTAGTCCCGAATGATTACTTTTCGTAGACCCTTAAGTGATCCCTATTGAATTGAAGGGCTCAGACGGGCTCTTGCAATTGCATTTTTTATTTGTTTCCTCTACGGTTAACAGTCAGATGGGATTTGCAATGTCCACCCCACTAGTGATCAGTCCAAAATTATAAATCGAGAAAGGTTTGCTACTTCTTTTTTTTTAAGAGGGCATAAGTTAAAATAATTCCCACAGCTTTGTTTACACCTTTTACCTGTAATGAAGTCTGCTCCATGCTGTGATAGAAACTGGATCCTGGAGAAAAGAATTGACAAGCTGCAATATATAGAATTTTTGTTTTTTGGGGGGTTTATTATAGCTTTAATCTCAGAAATGTTCTTAAACCATTCCTGCCCATTGTAGCTGATTAAAGATAAAGATGATTTGTTAAAAAAAAAAGAAGAAAAGGTTTTACCTTTTTTTTTTAATTCTGTTTTAAAATGAGAGTCCAGCCAAAACTGTTGGATACATTTTAGGGAAGACTTATTTCCTTTATTAGGATTTTTTTCTGTTTGTACCCCTGTTGGGGTGATTTCCTGTCACACACTAGCCTGTTGTCACCATTCCCCATGAAACTGAGGGTATATAAAAAAATAAAGGGTTGAAAAAGATTAAATGCGTGTGCTGATGCCCAAGGATTTTTTCACTTGCCTTAAAGGTTTTCTACTTACAAATTTGAGAAAACACACTATATGTTTGTTATGTGTTCCTTTTTATATTGTTTCTAAAGCTTCACGTTTTTTTTTACCTTCATGCAGTCTTTGTATGAAGGTAAAAAAGCCTTCTGTGTGTAACAGCCACCCCTAATTCCCAAGCCCCATCCCAATCCATCGATGTCTACGAGAGCCTCGGTTCTCCGAAAACTTTCATTCCTGATTGGCTGAAGCAGCAGCGGGAGCCATTGTTAACCACAGCCAGTGAGTCAATCAAGAGATGGAGGGGGTGAGGCTGAGCCACGGCTCTGTGTTTGTGCATGGACACGCAGAGCCGCGGTTAGAGAGAGCACCTGCTCGACTTCCCCCATAGCAAGCTGCTTGCTGTGGGAGCACTCAACAGGAGGAAGGGGCCAGGAGTGCCGGTGGGGAACCCGAGAAGAGGGGGATTTGGGCTGCTCTGTGCAACACCACTGCACAGGACAGGTAAGTATGACTTGTTTTTTTTTTTTTAAACAAGACTTTAGTATCATTTTAAGGCTCCATTCACATTAGCATGTCTCGAAAGTCGCATGATTTCCAGCACGACTTTGGAGCCACTTTTGGTGGGACATTGATCCAACTTTACATTCTCTGGACCAAGGTAGCATCAAAAGTCACACCAAAGTAGTGCAGCACATTTTAAAAATTGCTGCGGCTTTAAGTTGCCCTGATTTGAATGGGTGCCATTAAAAATAATGGCCTGCGACTTGTCATGCAATTTGATGTCTAAAGTCGCATGACAAGTTGCACAAGTGTGAATCAAGCCTAACACAGCATACTAACAGAAAAATGTAAATGTTAATTAAGAGAAGGGCTCTTGTTTGACTTCAAAGATTTTTAAACAACATCAGAGTTTGTCCTAAGAGGTCTAGCTTCTAAACATTTAAGGCTAAACTCCAGGAATTCAGACACTTTCTAAAAAGTTCTAGCTTACTGTGCTGCTTATCTCTTTAATTTACAATTTACCTTTTTACTGAGCAACAGGAGTACAGCTATCGCTATACTTCCAGCATTCCAATGCTGGACCTTTGCGTCTCTGCTTCTGAAGCTGCAGAGTCATACGCAGCCACTCTGCCCGCTCCTCCCAATCGCAGAGCACTTTGTATTATGTGAACACATACACAAAATACAGAGCCTTCTGTGAATGGACAGCAGAGGGGAGGGGCAGGCACAACGGCTGCTGTATGAGAAAGCATCATTGCTGCTGTCAGAATGCTGGGAGTGTAGCAAAAGCTGTACTCCTGGCACTCCGTAAATCTGAGTGCCAGGAGTAAAGTTTTAAACTACCGAGCTACAGTAAGTCCACAAGGTGGCATGCACCTCATTGGACTAGACCCACAGTTAGTCAGCACATTGTAGAAAGTTGAATTCCTGCAGTTTAGTTTTAGCTCTTTGTTAGGACAGAGTGTTCAAATCTAATTTACAACCAGGGGCGGACTGACAACTCATGGGGCCCCCGGGCAATAGGGGATCATAGGGCCCCTGTGTCCTTGCTCAAACTCAAAAAAGCTTATGAAAAAGGTACCAGGGGCATCTCATGGGACCCCCTACTGACCCTGGGGCCTCGGGTAGTGCCCGAGTTTCCAAATGGTCAGTCCGTCCCTGTTTACAACTGATCATTAAAGCGGAGATCCAGCTGAAAAAAAAAAGTCAGCAGCTACAAAAACTGTAGCTGCTGACTTTTAAAATACAGCCACTTACCTGTCCCTCGGTCCTGCGGTGTCCTCACCACCTCTGGTTTCACTGGCCGTCTTCTCTCCCTGGCACCGGCATCTTTAGTGTGGGCACCCGGCTGTGACAGCTTGCGGCTTCACAGCCAGGTGCTCACTGTGAATGTGCGAGAAGCACTGCCCTTTGTGAATGGCCCCGCAGTCTTTTGGGACCTATCAAAGACTACGGGGAGGGAGGGGGGGTAGGACAATTTCTGCTTTCGATCGCCTAGACTATCGCAGTGGGAGCGGATACCTGTCAAATTCGGGGACCCGCTCCCCCAAAGGAGCCAATCCTTAATGGGGAGCGAGGGACAAAGCATTAAAGCGGAGCTTCCCCTTTTGGGTGGTGCTCCGCTTTAAGATCTCCCTGAGCAGTACAGGAGAGGTTAGATTTGGCAAACCTAGCTGCTCAGCCTCCTCATAAACACAAATTATTAAAATTTTACAGTTCTGGAATATCCAGAACAGAACAACTGGATCAGACAGTCGTGGCCTCAGTTGCTGTTTTACACCTAGCACTAGCAATGTCCATGACTGCACAGCCCAATAGACTTCTATGGGGATGAAGAATACATGGATGTCTATGGGGCTATAATGTGCAGGCATACACAGCTTGTAAACAAACACTAGAGGCTAATGAATACAGGTAAACGTGCATGTGTGGAAAAAAGAAAAAAAGCACACACTCTCCTTGTGCATTACCGTGATAAAAAAGAATTTATTGAAAATGACAAAAGTGTATACTCACAAACTAAGAGTCATAATAAAAGCAAGGAACCAATGTGACAGCCCCAGCAAATGGTGGTCTTGCGACAGGGTGTGCTAACATGTTTCGGGAGACGAGCTCCCTTCCTCAGAGCAGCTCGTCTCCCGAAATGCGTTAGCACACCCTGTCGCAAGACCACCATTTGCTGGGGCTGTCACATTGGTTCTGTTAGGGATCCGGGTATGACCAGAAATGTGTGGACTGACACAGGGAAACTCAGACTTCAGGTATAGTGTGAATAAGACAATTTATTAAGACTAAACAAAACATAGACGCAGTGCAAGACTAAATAACAACACAGTGCAAACAAATCAACCCAAACCTCCAACAGATAACTATAGAAACAATACTAAGCGTAGTCGGGCAGGCCGGGTCGGTAGCAAACGGGCAGGCAGGGCACAAGGAGCAGGCGGAAGAGTAGTCAGGAATAGCCGAGGTCAGGACAGGCGGAGTTCATGCAGAGACAGGGATCGAAGCAGAATCTGGATCAGGCAGAAAGCAGACAGGATGCAGGTACAGGGGCCCATGGGAAGCATACACCAAGGCCCTGATCACAGGCCTGGCCATTCCTTAAATACACCTGTTATAATCAGCTTCAGGTGATGGCTCATTGCAGGAGTGAGCCTCTGGTTGCTGAGAGCACCTGCTGGCCAGCCCTGGTACTGCAGCCCACAAAGCAGGTGAGTCCCACCACCACTGGCAAGTCCATTCCTGACAGGTTCCTTGCTTTTATTTATGACTCTTGGTTTGTGAATATACACTTTTGTCATTTTCAATCAACTCTTTTTTATCACGGTAATGCACAAGGAGAGTGCTCCCTTTTTTGTTTTTTTTCCAGTATTATCAAGATTCCCCGATCTTTAGAGGACTTGCACCTCAGCAAGTGACTGGTACCGTGTTCCTAGGACGTGTATGGACCTGAGCGCTGGTTTTGCTTTTCTTTCATGTAAGCATGCATGTGTGGAGGGGAGGGTGGGTCACTTCAAGACGGAGCAGCCGATTTAGAGATCTGCAAGAACAGCCCAGTGTTTACCAATATGGATAAGAGAAAGCAGCTCTAGGTCTTTGCACCCAGTTTAACCATTTCTGACTTTCAGACTTTTATTTGTTTGTATCTACACCTATGCTCAGGCAGGGAATCACTACCATTAGATAAATAACCTTCTACGCAGAGGCTACGCCTGTCTAGATTGCTTTTTTTATGCCGCTGTCAGCCTCTGCACCTTTTCTAATACTTCCTTTGCTCTGTCTTTCAGTGGCGCACGATGTGGTGTTGCTAGGCAACACAATTTAATGAATGGTATCTACTTGTAAACTGCTTCATGTGGAAATACAGTGTTTACTATAGTGAGCGCCGGCTAAGTGAAGCAAATTGTATGTTCATTATTGCCTGAGGCTTATAGTATAGATATCTGGAGTGTGTGGCTGAAGAATCTCAGATCTGCAAGTGAACAGATAAAGGTTCATTCTGAAGTATTCTCAGTTTGAAATAAAATGAGTTAGTCAACCATATCAGAATATTTGGTTAATGGATTAGGGTTGCTGGTTGAACCATTCCTTGGTTTCTCGTATCTTTCAGGGAGTCTATAAGTAAGATTCTCCATCTTTTCCAGCTGTGCCCTCCTCACTAATGGAATCTCACTTCTATTTCTGCGGTAACAGCAGGCCTGATCTCTGTGATGTAACAATACTGAAAACCTCCAAGCAGGGGCGGACTGACAACTCATGGGGCCCCCGGGCAATAGGGGATCATGGGGCCCCTGTGTACTCATCGACACTCAAACCGCACCCAAAAAAGCCTATGAAAGGTACCAGTGGCATCTCATGGGGCCCCCTTCTGACACCGGGCCCTTGGACACTGCCCGAGTTCCCAAATGGTCAGTCCGCCCCTGCCCCCAAGAGACCCCCTAGCCTTCCAGGTGGAGTCCTTAACTTCTTCATGCCGGCTGCACGCAAATGTGCGGCCTCCCCGTGTCTGGGTCTTGATGCCGAGCGGCCGCACATTTGCGTGCAACTAAGAAAAACATATGTGCTGAGAGTGCGCGTCCTGCGCGCTCCCAGCACACATGTCTGGTACTCACTGAAAGGTCCCGATCTCCTCTTTCGATCGGGACCTTTCCCGATCATGTGACCGCCGTGACAGCGAATCACGGTGGTCACATGACCTTAAAACCCCACCCTGCCTCCCGGCTTCTGAAACCATTAAAGGGCCGGGAAGCGCCGGCACCAAGGGGTTAAAGTGGAATTTCACTTTCTCAGTCAACATTGACCATTTTCAATCCTTATGCTGATAGCATTAGTAAATAGATAGGAAAGTATATCATATTTACTTGTTTTAACCCCTTGACGCCGACGTCACACAAATATGCGGCCTCACATAACTTGGCTTATTTCCGTGGGGCCGCATATTTGTCACATATAGTCACATGTGAACACATTGTACTTACAGAATTTGAATTGCAGTTTCCTCAAATGTTCTCTTAGGAAGTAATGACAGTTCATTCAAAGCTATTTCTAAGATTTCTTTGTTCAGAAATCAAATTGCAATCTTTTAATCCTCACTATTGATTTTTTTTTTCTCATTCATTATGGGACACTGGATTCAGTTAATCAGAGACAATTGAGATATACTGCCACCTTCAGGGGGATTGACATCACCAAACAAAAAAAACATTGCCCTGCTTCCATCATGCTTCAGTCTTTTGCTAGCGGTCTAAGAGGAAGGACATTTCCCTCTATTGAGAATTTTTAGTTTTTACTAGTAATTTTTTTTCTTCTCAAGATTATTTTTGCTTTAATCAAGATATCAGCTATGTGCTACTGAGCTAGACTTTTTATGCAGCTGTCCAAATGGGCGTAATAACTTTGGAGGCCATAACTGGACTCCGCTGGACCACTGATTGTGGGGCCTGTCTGGAATGTGAGGGCTTTTCTTGTGGCACTTTCCAGACCTCTGCTTACTGTGTTAACTAGTCTCAGAATGTATTTTAGGTCCAGAGCCATGACACAGCTTGTGATGTGACCCAGTCTGTAAAGATTGCTTACTGAGTAAACCGTGTGGGCCAAGCTTTTGGAGCAACTATATTTAATGATATTGTTGAGTTCCATTATTACCCCCTTTTGCATTTGTTTCTCGGAAGGGGTTAACATGCTGAACAATTAAGTGCTGCGCCACTACCTTCAGGGTCATACATGTACACTCTGTCCTCTGTTCTGCATTTTCAGCTTGAAGTAGCTTCTTCTGTTATTTCTCCTATTTGCAAGAGACACATGGCTCCACCTCAGTGGTCCTTGCTAATGCCTACAGTGACCTGGTCACCTCTGGCCATTTGAACCTTTCCTGTTCTCAGCAGGCAAGTTGCTTCTATTAAACATTATAAATGTGTATATAGACCAGGTTTCCAGAAATGTGAATTGAGATTTCTAAACAGTTTGACACATGCAAAAAACTAACATCCAATGTATCAATAAGTCCCATTCAAGTAATAGCTGCTTAAAAAAACAAAAGATAAGTGAACAGGTGCTGGTGCCATTAGTAACAGATACACACATGACCACTTCCAGGTGCTCCAGGTTACCCCACATGGATTTCCACTTACCACAGTGGATGGACCTTCTATTATTAGATAGGTCTCATTGTGCTTTTTTGGTTGGACCCATTGTGTATTTTGTCACCAACCTGACCATTCACATGTAGCAGGATGCAATGCAATACACTGCCACTCAATAAACAGTATCAATGAGAAGGTTCATAGTGCAAAGCAGCCAACTTTATTAAATTCTAAAAAACCTTACAGTTACACCACACTTACATGTATATGTGGCAACGACCAGCCAGGGGCAGACTGACAACTCATGGGGCCCCCGGGCAATAGGGAATCATGGGGCCCCTGTGTCCTTGCCCAAACCTCAAAAAAGCCTATGAAAAAGGTACCAGGGGCATCTCATGGGGCCCCCTACTGACCCCGGGCCCCAGGCAGTGCCCGAGTTTCCAAATGATCAGTCTGCCCCTGCGACCAGCACTAGGTACATACAGCACTTTTGGTTAAGATGGCTTCTGCTGCCCCGAGACCAGAAGCTAGCTTGTGCTCCAGGGATGGGATCTGACATCACTGGAAGTGACATATCGGCTGGAGAATACCGCCTCAACCGTTTCATCTGCAATTGGACATCTTCATTGTTATTTGCCTCGATTAGACATTACAACAGGTCAGCTCCCAAGTGCCGCAAGGTTGCCCCCAAGGTTGCCCCCAAGTGCACTGGGTTTCTCCAGCTCCATAAACAGTCCTTTACAGAATTTTCTTTTGCTTCATTAGGTGTGGCCCCCACCACTGCCTTATCCAGGGATTTGCATTTATGCTTAATTTTATGCCCTAGAGTGCAGCTATGCTTGCTGACTTGGAATGCAGAAATTAAGTGTTTTTACACTTTCTCCTCCAGAGAATTGTGTGTCAGACATGCCTGAAGCTGGCTGAGGCTCTGTCTGATGAAGAATCTCTAACAAATCTTTGATGAATGAATTTGTTTCTGAGCAGCTGTAGCTAGATGCCATATACACCAGGTTAAGATACTATTTTAGTTCCTACTGATGCAGAGCATGCCACCTTATTATTAGAACAACAGCATGTAACCACTACCAG
This sequence comes from Staurois parvus, assembly GCF_062004578.1. Lineage (NCBI taxonomy): Eukaryota > Metazoa > Chordata > Amphibia > Anura > Ranidae > Staurois > Staurois parvus. The sequence continues at coordinate 1,275,656 of NW_028318388.1, read as the reverse complement.
TGCTTTAGCTAGTTTGGGATCGCTGAAAGGCCCAAACCCTACCAAATCTCGCTGGTATATGTCTTACTTGAACTGGTCCTGTAAGGTGACTGGAAAACGCTTGATAAACTATTTATTCCTCCCAAATGCTTTACGGACTAATATCCATGACAAGATATTAATAAAGAGGTCTGTTCCCATGGTGTATCTGGTGATATCCCTCCCTAAGAAAAAATTAATCATACTTATTGAAGATGCACCAGCGTTTAAGGTTCCAAATAACAAACCTTTAGAAAACATTTTCCAATGCATTGTTTTTACTCTCAGGTCCTGCTTTGCAACTTGCCATAGCTATTATGCCAGTATGTCAGACTCTAGGGGAGAAGACTAAACTGATGCCAAAGGATCCAGTCACCACCGATAGTGTTCCTGTATTTGTAGAACCTATATCTAAAGCCTTATACTATTGCTTAGATCAGTGTTACATTTTTCTCAGTCAAGGCACCCTTTAAAATTATGGATAATCTCAAGGCACCCTTTTAAATTCTGCACAATCTCAAGGCACCCCATGCTAAAATGTAAAAAACTATTCTACACACATCCACACACATAGCACATCCAGTGTTAGAGGTGATTTATTCTTCCAAAGCAAATATACCTTTGCACACTGGTACTGACTGGTATTCCAGTCTATGGCTCTGTTTCTCTCCCTCACTCTGCTAATGTGACCCTAACGCTGATGGTGGGGGGCAGGGGAGGGGCAAACAAGGATGATGTGCATGCGCCAGACATCCTCCTTATCAACTAATGATGTCAATGGTTGTTAGAATGCCGGCAGCTAGAAGGTCATAGGTGCACAATGAAATATGTGGCTTTGTGTACTAAAAGGCAGGATTGATCCACCTGCTGTCTTGTATACAATTTTTGGGCAATTCATAGGCATTTTACCAAGGCATCCCTGAAGAAGCCTGAAGGCACCCCAGGGTGCCTGGGCACCCTTGTTGGAAAAAGCTGGCTTAGATGACCTAATTGACACTGTTTGTCATATTTTTCTAATGAGTTTCCTATTAGTGAGTATGCAAGAACTCTTTGGTTGAAATGTTGGACTGCAGAACGGCAATGTAGAAAGGGCTTGTTATGTATGTCTTTTGATTAAGGATGAGCATCTTATATTTGTCTCTAGGCACCCTCAAAAATGATGCCACCAGGGTAGAAAGTACTTATTTGCCACAAAGAAGAAGCCTATGCCACACGCTGGAAAGGCCAAGAAAAATCCCTTTCATTACACGCTGGCTTCAATCTTCAAGGTCACACACAAGCCAGGAACCCAGCTCAGTCACAAACCCTGGGACCCAAAATCTCCCAAATATTCAGACAAGTCCTCTTAATCATGATGGGTCCACCCCACTCTTCATAGTGGGGAGACCTCTGTTGGCATTTTTGGACACCTGGTCAGAAAGCATCTTGGATGCCTGGGTAAGAGAAATGGTTTCAGGGGGCTACAAACTAGAGTTCTGCTCTCTGCCCTCGTTCAGGTTCAAGCAAACAATCTGTCTGTGTCTCTGCACAGACTAACAGACTTGTGTGCAGGTCTTGCAGATCTCTTGAGCCAGGGAGCTTTTGCAATTTTTCCAACTGCAGAAAGGTTTCAGGGGTTTTACGCCAACTTTTTCACTGTTTCAGTACTAAAAGGGGCAGCCACCACATATTGGATCTGAAGCTATAAAATATCTTCATTTGAGTCCAACATTTTGACATGGAATCAATCAGGTCTGGCATAGTCTTGCTCCACCAGAGAGAATTTCAAGCCTATGTGGGCCTCAAGGTTGCATTATTAGTCAGTGCTAACTCCCTTTTGCTGTGGGCACAAAACCCTACCAGTTTGTAGCCCTTCCATTTTTTCTGTCTTCCCCATCATGAGTATACCAAATTTCATTGCCGTTTCAATGGTATGTACAATTTGACGAACTAACATGTTGGGTATCTATCTTTTCAGTGCACCTTCATCTTTTACACTGCAAGGTGGATACATTCCCAAAATGTTTTGCAAAAGCCTGCAAAACATTTCCTGTTCACAAACGGAATGTGTAGTCTATGATGACTGGATCACTCCAGAAAGGATTTTCATTCACCCAAGATGTTTGCTGCAATCTAGCCAATGGAAAAAGATTTTGCACAGAAATGGTTTATTTCTGTACTTGATCTTCTCATCTCTGTTCCTAGTGAAGGTGTTCCTTCTTTCAAAGATTCCACAGATAGATGATTTGAGACAGCTGTCTTTGCTCTTGCAGGACCAGCCCTGCAACTAGCTCTCACTGCCATTTTCACTATGACAAACTCTAGCCAACTGAACTAGAATGATGAACAACTGACAGTGACTCTATTTTAGACTGTTTCAGGGCTATTACAGCAATTGCCTTCTCTGCTTTTTTGTGTGGATGCCCTAGAACATGTCATGAGACAAATTTCCAGAATGGCTCTAATCCCCATTCACTTGAGTAGACTCCTATGGCTAAAAGTTTGGAGAGCAGAAACCGCTTTCAAAAGTCACCCCACACATATTCCCTTCCAAAAAAGATGTCTGTTTCGTGAAGCACTTGAACAGTTATTCAAAGAGGGCACAGGCTGATAGGCTTTACTTCCACAACTGAAGATCCCAATATCGTCCTCCTCAGAGGCCTTTAACACCTCTAAGCTGAGAGCACCTCTCCACTCTAACCAAGCTTCAACTTCAAAACCTAAGTTTAGCCCCTCCTTTTGGCATAAGGCTGGCCCCATCCAAAGGCCACCAAGCCTTTCCCAAAGCTGTCTTAACAATTACAGGATACTGCTCAAAGTGAGGGGACATCTGTTACAGTTTGCCTCTTTCTGGGTTAGAGATGTCCCAGACCTATGGGTTCAATCAGTGCTTTCAAATGGGTACAGAACAGAGTTCAAAACATTGCCCCCTCACTGGTTTATTCTGTCAAATCAACCAAAAACTGTCTAAAGACAGTTAGATTTGCAAAATGCCCTTAACCACCTTTTGTCCCAGGGAGTTGCCAGTACCACGAAAAGACAGTTTTAATGGATTCTGCTCAAAGCTCTTTAAGGCACCAAATCCCAATGGGAGGAGTTGTCCTATTCTGGGCTTAAAATCCCCCCAGCAGATTCCTTCAAATTCCAAAATTTTGCATGTAATCTGCAAGGTCCGCAATTGCCTCCCTGAAGGGAAATGCATGGCATCCATGGACATCCAAGATGCCTATCTCCATGTTCCCCTTCAGCGCTTTTTGCACTTTGCAGTAGCAGACAAGTAGCAGTACTTGCAGTTTTTCCCACTGCCCTTCGGCCTATCATCTACTCCCAGAGTGTTCACAAAAGCCTTCTAAGAACTCAGGGCATCCAAGTCATGTGCTATTTTCTACCTTCTGCTAAAGGACTTATCTCCCTATCAGAAAATATCTTCAGTACAATTCAGATATGCCAAGCTTCTGGCTGGTAATCAATTTTAACAAATCTGCTCACCAGCATTTACTTTGCTTGGAATACTTATGTCTGGTGCTGGACACTTCCAAATCAAAATTCTTTCTCCAGAAAAGAAAGTTCAAAATAGAGACCCATGAGACACCACACAATGAGATTCTCCATGAGAGTTCTAGGCCTAAAGGTAGCCTCCTTTGAGGCAGTATCATTTGCCCAGTTCTATTCAAGAACTCTCCATCTCAACATTTTGTTGACATGGAAAAATCAGTCTCCTTCTCTCAATTTAACCATGCTCCTGTCCAGCCAAGCAAAGAATTCCGTCTTGGTGGATCACCACAACCAACCAGGGGCGGACTGACCATTTGGAAACTCGGGCACTGCCCGAGGGCCCGGGGTCAGTAGGGGACCCCATGAGATGCCCTGGTACCTTTTTCATAGGCTTTTTTTAGTTTGGGCAAGGACACAGGGGCCCCATGATCCCCTATTTCCCGGGGGCCCCATGAGTTGTCAGTCCGCCCCTGCAACCAACCCTTTCTTTCCTACCACTGGAGGGTTATCACAACTGTCTCTCAGACTGGGGAGGGGTCACTAACAGTCTAAGGAATATGGTCACCAGGGGAAACCAAGCTCCCCATCAACAGTCTGGGTGATCCTACAGCACTGGACCCCCATTCTTTTTTTTTTTTTTAAAAGAGACTTTATTGGGTTTTATTGTGCACACAAAATAACTAACGATGAGGTATGTCAGTAATCATAGCGTGGCAACATGCCAAATCAGGTGAACAAATTCCAGGATAACAATTATACTCATAAACTTGTTACAGAAGCCCCGAACGAATCAGAGAAGGATTAGAAGAGTTTAGAAAGAGAAGAGTTTCTATGAGAAAAATATAGAACATGTAATGTAACAGGGTACAAGGGCTTAAAGTTTAAATATGCTAGATGTAGAAGAGTCACGTATACGTAATGTAATCAAACGTAAGAGCAAAAAGAATAAGCGATGTGAGCAATGTTGACCATTTGTCATAACGACCAACAGGGAGGTCATCGTGCATAAGAGTAAGAAATAAAAAGGAAGTGTAAAAGATAGGGTAGAGATAGAACAGTAATAAAGTAAGACGAAGGAGCTGAAAAGGCCAGCATATAGAGAATATGCCATCAGGGAAAGGAAGAAGGAGAAATAGAGAACAAGCAGTCACGTGCCAGGAGTCTGAGGCCAGAAGACCATGAGAACATGCTAGGATATAGAGATTAGGGCGGGGAAGTAATAGACTGATAGAGTAGTCATATAGTATGGTGTAGTGAGGAGCAGCGCATCAGTATGTATGAAGGTGAGCTAGAAGGGGACCACTTCACATAGGTCAGCAAGGAAGATAAGAGAGAGAATGAAAGGCCGGGGCACTGAAATGAGAGGAGGGCACAGCATAAACAGAAAAGGAGATTTCTGAGAAGAACACAGCATTAATAAAATAAGAGTCAGTTGTCCCCTTAGACGGTAATAACACCATGCATCAGGAATATCCTAGAAACTAGCTTATGTCTAGTTTAAAAATCCATGAGAGGGGTGCTGGGGCTCCAAAGTAGGGAGTACTTTTGAAACATATTGACCCCACTTGCGGTTTAACTTTTCCACTCCTGTTGTAGAAGGAGCTAAATGCATGCCGAGCCGATCCAATCGAAGTAGAAAGTTAAGTTCCATTTTGACGTCCGAGATGGTAGGCGGAGAGGTGGAGACCCATTTTTTCAAAATAGACCTTCTCGCCGCCATCAAGCAAATGGATAGCCATGGTTTGGCTTCTCTGAACCAAGCAAGATGGCGGTGTGGGGCAGCAGACACTGAAACTTCCAAGTTGCCAAAAAGAAGAAGCAGTGGGTCTCTAGGTAACTGAAGAGTAGTGATGAAAAGCACAAAGTTCAAAAGTTGGTTCCAGAATGTACAGACCAATGGACAATTGCAGAATCTGTGGTGAAGTGGACCCCCATTCTAAAGGGGCAATCAGTCAGGGTGCAGTCAGACAATGCTGTGGCCTACATCAACCATCAAGGGAGTACCACTTCCCAGGAGTGGACAACTGAAAAGCAGATTGCCACCCCCTGAATCAAGGGAAATGGGCCCTTTATCCAGATATTTTCAATCTGAAAAAAAAAACTACTTCTGTTTGTTGCCAGAACTAGAGATCCTCTAGCTCTTGCCTCAGAAGCCTTAATAATTCCCTGGTCTGAGTTTAGGCTAATTCATGCCTTCTCTCCAGTGAAAATTCTACCTTAGCGGCTCCAGAATAGAGCAAGAAAGGAAAACTGTAAACCTAATTGCACCAAAGTGGGCCAGAAGAACCAAGTACACAGACACACTCTTACAGGCAGACTTTTAGCAGGCAACCCCTGGCCTCTTTCCAACAGGCCAGATCTGCTGCTTTAAGGCCCTCTATTCCATTTTGCTTATCACTCTTTGGTTTAATGGAATGGCTGTTTGAAACCCAGGTCTTTAAGTATAGAGTGGATTCGAAGTTTGTGATTGTTTTGTTAGAATCAAGAAAAACCTCCTCCAGAAAGCTCTTATTGTATCTGAAAATCCTTTTTTGCCTGATGTGAACAATTCAATCCCCCCTCTGGCCTCCCTACAAATACATCTGGACCAAAATTTGTCTTTAAGCTCTTTGAAACGACAAGTCTTGGCATTGCCCATTTGCTTTCAAAGGCCTCTGGCTTCATTTTCTTTGTAAGAACCTTTCTTCAAGGTATATCTCGTCTTAAGCTTCCCTTGCAGCATCTCGTACTTCCTTCCTCTTAACTTGGTTCTCTCTTCCCTGCAGAAACCACTCTTTGAACCTATCAGGGATATTTCCCTAGAGAGTCTCTTCTGCTAAAAACTCTTTTTGGTTGCCATAACATCTGTTAGACATGCTTCTGAACTGGCATATTTTCCTGTAAAGAGCCCTTCCTCATACTTAACAATAACAAGGTTGTCTGAAGCTGGTCATTGAACAAACCTCGGCAGGTTCAGCAGGGACCACTCAGGATTTAATCCATCTATGGACAGGCTGATTGTACTAGAGTTGATCCATTGATCGACTTTGGTACAACCAGCCGGTCAGATTTTTAGCACGCAATTACTGCCCCAGGCTATAGCCGCTAGCAGTAATCATTGTGTTCTCCCAGCTAGGAATGCTACCCATGCCCCCTCTTCCCCCAGAACATAATAGCTCAGCGGCAGGCATTTCGCCATCAACGCAATCCGTGAAATCATAGCAACTTTCTTTCTTTCCACCCATAGTAGAAGGAAAGAGAGTCAATTCATCTATGGCTTGCCTTACACCCAAGGTTTCGAAAGGTGGTTTCAGGATTCCAACTTAGACATTTTCCCAACATCCTTATGCCCTGCTCCTAAGCATCCAAAATAAATATTTCTATGCTACCTGGATATGGTCAGAGCCACTGGAATATACCTCAAAACTATTACTCCAATCAGACAGACTACCTGTTTTTTTTTATCCCTGCATCAAAGTCCACCATTGCAGGATGTATAAGGAATCTGATCATAAGAGCTTACATTCTTAAAGAAAAATCTCATCCTGCACTTTTACGGGCCTATTCCACCAGATCAGTGGGAGTTTCCTAGGCATTTCAGCATCAAAGCTGGCCATAGATAGACTGAAATGTGATCGAATGGCAAAAAAAAGTTCCACCTATGGCCAACTTCACAAAGTGGGATAGGGTTATAAGGAAGATGCCCAGGGGGCATGTCCTCTAAAGCTTTGCCGATGTCCATACACCTGAAGGTACACGCCTATAACCTGTACTCTGCCTGCGTCCTGTGCTGTATTTCAAGATATGGAATTTACAAGTAAGTCAAAATTCCTCTTTTTTTGCTTGTAAAAAAATCTGTCTGTTGGAGTTAATTAAGGGAAACAAGTCCATCCTTCTGTGTTTTGTGATCTACTCCTAATACTCTTTTTCTACAAAACTGAAGCATGATGGGAGTAGGAGTGGTTACACCTATCTGCGCAAAAGTTTTTTTGTTTACCAGTTTCCAGTTCCTCCTCAAGGCAGCATTATACCCTAGTACAGTGGTTCTCAACCTTCCTAATGCCGCGACCCCTTAATACAGTTCCTCATGTTGTGGTGACCCCCAACCATAAAATTATTTTCGTTGCTACTTCATAACTGTAATTTTGCAGTGGGAGGAGTAGTGCCACATCATTGGTGTCAGTGGGAGGAATAGTGTCCCATCACTGATGTCAATGGGAGGAATAGTGCCCCAACATTGGTATCAGGGGGAGGAATAGTGCCCCAACATTGGTGTCAGTGGGAGGAATAGTGCCCCATCATTGGTGTCAGTGGGGGGGAATAGTGCCCCATCATAGCTGTCAGTGGGGGAAATAGTGCAACATCATTGGTGCCAGTGGGGGGAATAGTGCCCCATCATTGGTGTCAGTGGGGGGAATAGTGCCCCATCATAGGTGTCAGTGGGGAGAATAGTGCCCCATCATTGGTGTCAGTGGGAGGAATAGTGCCCCAACATTGGTGTCAGGGGGGGGGGAACAGTGCCCCAACATTGGTATCAGGGGGAGGAATAGTGCCCCAACATTGGTGTCAGTGGGAGGAATAGTGCCCCATCATTGGTATCAGTGGGAGGAATAGTGCCCCATCATTGGTGTCAGTGGGGGGAATAGTGCCCCATCATAGGTGTCAGTGGGGGAAATAGTGCCCCATCATTGGTGCCAGTGGGAGGAATAGTGCCCCATCATTGGTGCCAGTGGGTGGAATAGTGCCCCATCATAGGTGTCAGTGGGGGAATAGTGCCCCATCATTGGTGCCAGTGGGAGGCATAGTGCCCCATCATTGGTGCCAGTGGGAGGAAGAGTGCCCCAACATTGGTGTCAGTGGGAGGAATAGTGCCCCAACATTGGTGTCAGGGGGGGGGAATAGTGCCCCAACATTGGTATCAGGGGGAGAAATAGTGCCCCATCATAGGTGTCAGTGGGGGGAATAGTGCCCCATCATTGGTGCCAGTGGGAGGAATAGTGCCCCATCATAGGTGTCAGTGGGGGGAATAGTGCCCCATCATTGGTGCCAGTGGGAGGCATAGTGCCCCATCATTGGTGCCAGTGGGAGGAAGAGTGCCCCAACATTGGTGTCAGTGGGAGGAATAGTGCCCCATCATTGGTGTCAGTGGGAGGAATAGTGCCCCATCATTGGTGCCAGTGGGAGGAATAGTGCCCCATCATTGGTGCCAGTGGGAGGAAAAGTGCCCCATCATTGGTGCCAGTGGGAGGAATAGTGCCCCATCATAGGTGTCAGTGGGGGGAATAGTGCCCCATCATAGGTGTCAGTGGGGGGAATAGTGCCCCATCATTGGTGCCAGTGGGAGGAAGAGTGCCCCAACATTGGTGTCAGTGGGAGGAATAGTGCCCCAACATTGGTGTCAGGGGGGGGGAATAGTGCCCCAACATTGGTATCAGGGGGAGGAATAGTGCCCCATCATAGGTGTCAGTGGGGGGAATAGTGCCCCATCATCGGTGCCAGTGGGAGGAATAGTGCCCCATCATAGGTGTCAGTGGGGGGAATAGTGCCCTATCATTGGTGCCAGTGGGAGGCATAGTGCCCCATCATTGGTGCCAGTGGGAGGCATAGTGCCCCATCATTGGTGCCAGTGGGAGGCATAGTGCCCCATCATTGGTGCCAGTGGGAGGCATAGTGCCCCATCATTGGTGCCAGTGGGAGGAATAGTGCCCCAACATTGGTGTCAGTGGGAGGAATAGTGCCCCATCATTGGTGCCAGTGGGAGGAATAGTGCCCCATCATTGGTGCCAGTGGGAGGAATAGTGCCCCATCATTGGTGCCAGTGGGAGGAAAAGTGCCCCATCATAGGTGTCAGTGGGGGGAATAGTGCCCTATCATTGGTGCCAGTGGGAGGCATAGTGCCCCATCATTGGTGCCAGTGGGAGGAAGAGTGCCCCAACATTGGTGTCAGTGGGAGGAATAGTGCCCCATCATTGGTATCAGTGGGAGGAATAGTGCCCCATCATTGGTGTCAGTGGGAGGCATAGTGCCCCATCATTGGTGCCAGTGGGAGGAAGAGTGCCCCAACATTGGTGTCAGTGGGAGGAATAGTGCCCCATCATTGGTATCAGTGGGAGGAATAGTGCCCCATCATTGGTGTCAGTGGGAGGAATAGTGCCCCAACATTGGTATCAGGAGGAGGAATAATGCCCCAACATTGGTATCAGGAGGAGGAATAGTGCCCCAACATTGGTGTCAGTGGGGGGAATAGTGCCCCATCATTGGTGTCAGTGGGAGGAATAGTGCCCCAACATTGGTGTCAGCGGGAGGAATAGTGCCCCAACATTGGTGTCAGCGGGAGGAATAGTGCCCCATCATTGGTGTCAGTGGGAGGAATAGTGCCCCAACATTGGTGTCAGCGGGAGGAATAGTGCCCCAACATTGGTGTCAGCGGGAGGAATAGCGCCCCAACATTGGTGTCAGTGGGGAGGAATAGTGCCCCATCATTGGTGTCAGTGGGAGGAATAGTGTCCCATCATTGGTGGCAGTGGGAGGAATAGTGCCCCATCATTGGTGTCAGTGGGAGGAATAGTGCCCCATCATTGGTGTCAGTGGGGGGAATAGTGCCCCATCATAGGTGTCAGTGGGGGGAATAGTGCCCCATCATTGGTGCCAGTGGGAGGAATAGTGCCCCATCATAGGTGTCAGTGGGAGGAATAGTGCCCCATCATAGGTGTCAGTGGGGGGAATAGTGCCCCATCATTGGTGCCAGTGGGATTAATAGTGCCCCATCGTTGGTGTCAGTGGGGGGAGGAATAGTGCCCCATCGTTGGTGTCAGTGGGGGGAGGAATAGTGCCCCATCGTTGGTGTCATTTGGGGGAGGAATCGTGCCTCATCGTTGGTGTCAGTGGGGGGAGGAATAGTGCCCCATCGTTGGTGTCAGCGGGAGGAATAGTGCCCCCTCATTGGTATTCGTGAAACCAATGATTGGGCACTATTCCTCCCACTGACACCAATGATACTTACCTTGCTGACCCCTGCTCCAGCCTGGGCTCGCTCGCTCCCTCCCTCCCTCTCCCATGGTACAGACACTTACCGGTCAGCTGTCTTCCTTCTCCGGCCGCTCTGCTCCTCTTCACTCGCTCGATCTTCGCGGTGCCGCTCTGCTCCTCCTCTCCAAGCTCCACCTCCTCGCCGGTGATTGGCCGCCTGTGTGCCTCTCCTGAGCTACAGTTCCGGCGGCCAATCAACGGCGAGGATTGATCGCGGGGGTGTGGCCAGATGACAGGGGCGGCATGTCATCCCGCCCACACCTGGAGACAGACAGAGGAGCGGTGTCTCAGTTCCTAAGACCATCGGAAATATGTGTTTTCCAATGGTCTTAGGCGACCCCTGTGAAAGCGTCGTTCGACCCCCAAAGGGGTCGCGACCCACAGGTTGAGAACCGCTGCCCTAGTAGTATTTGAATAACTGAATACTTTGTCCTTTAACTACAAAAAAACTGCTTTTATGCAAGTACAGAAAAACCCTGTTTTTTAGGCTAGGTTCACACTGAAGGGGTGCAAATTCCTTTCCTTTGGTTTGAAGTGCAATTCAAGGAGCACCTGCGGTGAGATTCAGCTGTGGTTCAGTTTGTACAACAATGCGTATTTTTCCAACATTTTCATACAGTTGTGATTTTTGACTTATACCCATGTCGGGGCTCAGAATTTCAAGTTCTGAGCTAGTAGCTGGGCCTTAAGAGTTACTTGCCACCGTTTGTCCCACCCAACCCCTACCCTGGCCTGCCCCTAATTCACCCCTAAACACGTCCTCATAAATTATCTCATGAAATGACACTGTTAAATGTTTTATGCAGCATAAAGTTACAAAAATAAATATTAACAACTTTAACAATTTTAATATAAAGGAACGTAAAAATCTCCTTCATCCAATGTTCTCTTCCTTCTTGGTCCCATGTCCTCATCCTCCTCCAGTACCATTCCCCCCCCCCCATCCTATGTCATCCTCACTCAAGGTCCTCTCCTCCATCCCATGTCATCTTCCTTCTCCAGTCCCATCTCCTCCATCCCATGTCCTCCTCTTCCTGTGTCACCTCTCCCATCCCATGTCCTCCTCCAGTGCCATCTCCTCCATCCCATGTCTTCCTCCAGTCCCATCTCCTGTGTTCTCCTCCATCCCATGTCCTCTTCCATCCCATGTCCTCTTCCATCCCATGTCCTCCTCCTCCAGTCCCATCTCCTCCATCCCACGTCCTTCTCCAGTACCATGTCATCCATCCTTTGTCCTCCTTCAGCCCCCCAATGACAGACAAACCCCCCCAATTATCACGCCCTCCCTCCACTGACAGACCCCTCACAGCCTCAATGGTAATGGTAAAGAGCACACATCAGGGTACACAGCAGGGCACAGGACACACAGCAGGGTACACAGCAGGGTACACAGCAGGTCACACTGCAGGGTACACAGCAGGGCACACAGCAGGGTATATGGCACAGCAGGGCACACAGCAGGATACAGGGCACACAGTATGGTACACAGTAGGGCAGGGGGGCACACAGAAGGGTACACACCAAGGCACGGGGCACACAGCAGGGTACAAGGTACAGCAGGGTCACATAGCATGGTACCAGGCATAGAGCAGGGCACACAGCAGGGTACAGGGCACACAGCAGGACACACGGCACACAGCAGGACACACAGCAAGGTACAGAGCAGGGCACGGGGCACACAGCAGGGTACACAGCAGGGCACAGGGCAAAAACAGCAGGGTACAGGACACACAGCAGGGTACACAGCAGAGCACGGGGCACACAGAAGGGTACAGAGCACACAGCAGGGTACAGGGCACACAGTTTGGCCCACAGCAAGGTACACACCAGGGCACAGGGCACACAGCAGGGTGAGGGACATCAGCAGACAGTGGAGCTGGAACAGAGTGTTCTCCTTGGCAGGGAAGCGTAGAGGAGGAAGGGCTTTGGCTCTTCTCTCCTGGCTGAGGCTTCACATTCTCCTGTCAAGAGAGAGGGGCCATCCCGACAGCGGGCTGCCCAATCACAGCTCACATGGCCCGCCCACTCACAGAGAGAGATTTAATCCACCACCAGAGTCAAGCCCAGTGGTTCATCCCCATATTATTTCCACTCGCCAAATGCGAGCAGGCGAATGGAAATTTTGAGGGCTGCCCTAAGTCTCTCTCTCTCTCTCATCTTTCTCTCCATTTTATAGCACATAGGAGAATAGGCAAAATGCACAGGAATAGCATATGATGTGAACAGATAACCATTTCACTTGCAATTTACATTCGTCTCTATGGACCTCAAAATCAGATCGCCTTGCTCCAAAGACACACATGACTCTTTATCAAAAGCACTGCATGTGGACTGCATAGATGTGAACAACCTCCGTAGGAATTCATTGTGTTTTCCATGTCATGTGAATTATTGTCTAAAACACATCCAAAACCATATCAGTGTGAACCCAGCTTAGAGTTTATCTCCAGACAGATAATGAATAAAAGAACAAATCCACATTTTAATTGTAGTACCTACATTTTTTTTCTCCAAATTAGTTTCCTATGATCCATTGCTCAGCAGTAATGAGACTGGAAGAGAGAAGGTCAGTACTCTAAGGCAATCTGTGCTTTTTTTTTTTTTTTTTTTTTACTTCAACTGCACTTGTTGTATGCAGTTCATCAACTGTGTGGCCTGACATTTACCTTTTTCTGCTGGCTACCCTGCTTGATATCCATGTACTAGTTGGTACTCTCATCATTGAATGATCTGGAATTTGAGCCAGCAAAAGATTTCCTATCCTAAAGGCCTTTCAAATGCATTTCTGTTTCCCGGAGTGAGAGTGAGCTTGTGCACAATACAGCAGCCTTTTCACCCCACAGGAACCCATGAAATAATGTTCATGTCTCAGAGAGCCCTTACTAAAAATGATTATACCTTCAGCTCATGGTACACTAACTTGATCTGTAGAAAGGTTTATATTAAAAGTTTAGAATATGTATTTAATACCCAGGTCAGTTAATTTATATATTAGAACATAATTTGCAATAATGATTTTAAACAAGAATAATCATAAAATATAAATGCAGATGAAGATGCTGGTGTAACCCTCACATTATTGATTTGTGTAGATGTAACCCCTTACAATGGTGGTCAGTGGAAAATTGCCCCCTTACATTGATGGCCAGTGCAGGTGAGAGACCAATTCACCAGGATTCCTTTAAACCCTGGTTGGGAAAGGATAGAATATTGTAACAATAGACAGCAGCCCCACACATACAGTTGCAAGAAAAAGTATGTGAACCTCTTGGGATTACGTGGAGTTTTGCATGAATTGGGCATAAAATGTGCTCTGAACATCATCTAAGCCACAACAATAGAAGAACACAGTCTGCTGAACATAATACTACACAAACATTAGATGTTGCCTTGGTTTAATTGCACATAACATGTAAACATTCACAGTGCAGGGAGGAAAAAGTATGTGAACCTTTGGACTTAATAACTGGTTGACCCTCCTTTGGCAGCAATAACCTCAACCAAACGTTTCCTGTAGTTGCAGATCAGACCTGCACAACGATCTGGAGTCATTTTGGACCACTCCTCTTCACTAAACTGTTTCAGTGTAGCAATATTCTTGGGATGTCTGGTGTGAATCGCTCTCTTAAGGTCATGCCACAGCATTTCTATCGGGTTGAGGTCAGGACTCTGACTGGGCCACTCCAGAAGGCGTATTCTGTGCTGTTGAAGCCATTGTTTTGTTGAATTACTTGTATGCTTTGGGTCATTGTCCTGTTGCATCATCCATCCTCTGCGGAGCTTCAGTTGGCGGACAGATGGTCGTACGTTTTCCTGCAAAATGTGTTGATAAACTCTAGAATTCATTTTTTCATCAATGACAACAATCCGTCCAGGCCCTGAGGCAGCAAAGCAGCCCCAAACCATGATGCTCCCTCCGCCATGTTTTACAGTGGGGATGAGGTTTTGATGTTGGTGTGCTGTGCCTTTTTTTCTCCACACATAGTGTTGTGTGTTCTTCCCAAACAACTCAATCTTGGTTTCATCTGTCCACAGTATATTTTGCCAGTAGTACTGTGGAACATCCAGGTGCTCTTTTGCAAACTTCAAACGTGCTGCAATATTCTTTTTGGACAGCAATGGCTTCCTCCGTGGTGTCCTCCCATGTACTCCATTCTTGTTTAATGTTTTCCTATTGTAGATGTGTCAACAAAAATGTTAGCATGTGCCAGAGATTTCTGTAGGTCTTTAGCTGACACTCTGGGATTCTTCTTTACCTCATTCAGCATTCTGCGCTGTGCTCTTGCAGTCATTTTTACAGGAAGACCACGCCTAGGGAGAGTAGCAACAGTGCTAAACTTTCTCCATTTGTAGACCGTCTGTCTTACCGTGGACACATGAACATCAAGGCTTTTGGAGATACTTTTGTAACCCTTTCCAGCTTCATGCAAGTCAACAATTCTTGATCGTAGGTCTTCTGAGAGCTCTTTTCTGCGAGGCATGGTTCACATCGGACAGTGCTTCTTGAAACCAGTAAACCCAAAACAGGTGTGTGTTTTTTAAGGGCAGGACAGCTGTCAGCAACACATCCAATATCATCACACTGATTGGAGTCAAGGTTGGTTCACTCCTGGCTCCAATTAGCTCTGGGAGAAGTCATTAAGCTAGGGCCTCACATACTTTTTCCTCCCTGCACTGTGAATGTTTATATGTTATGTGCAATTAAACCATGGCAACATCTAATGTTTGTGTAGTATTATGTTCAGCAGACTGTGTTCTTCTATTGTTGTGACTTAGATGACGTTCAGAGCACATTTTATGCCCAATTCATGCAAAACTCCACGTAATCCCAAGGGGTTCACATACTTTTTCTTGCAACTGTACCTACAGTAAATCTGGCTGTTTTGGACTACATAAAATTCAGATTCATATAGAAAGGTATATAAACACAGCTTAAAGCGGTAGTAAACCACATAAAAAAAAAAGAAAGGAAAAAAAACCCTGAAAGTTAAAGGCCTAATTTGCTAATATGCATTGCATACTAGCCAGGGGTGGACTGACAACTCATGAGGCCCCCAACAATAGGGGATCATGGGGCCCCTGTGTCCTTGCCCAAACTCAAAAAAGCCTATGAAAAAGGTACCAGGGGCATCTCATGGGACCCCCTACTGACCCTGGGCCCTCGGGCAGTGCCCGAGTTTCCAAATAATAAAGGACATACCTTGAAACAAAGTCCTCCAGTGGAGTGCTGTCACAGCTCCCCGGGGATTCCATCTTCACTCAGTCTTCCTTCCGGGTTTGCGAGCTCTAGTTGGCTAACTGGCCGAGTCATGATGATGTCACTCCCGCACATACGCGCGGGAGTCCTGGGACACGGCGCAGTGCTATGAAGGATTGGCACGGGTATGTCGTATCTTCAGAGCGCATGTGCCGAACCTCAAAAAGGGTTAATATGTCCTAAACAGTTAACATTTAGGAGATATTAATTTTACCTACAGGCAAGCTTTATTATAAGCTTACCTGTAGGTACATTTTTTAATGCAAGAGTTTACTACCACATTAAGGCTCCATGCATGCTTGTAAGTTGAAAAAAAAATGCTAGAAAAAAAAACCCTGGAAGAAAAATGCTGTGTTTTTGTGCCGGCTTGTAAGAGCATTTAGGAGCGTTAGCGCTTTTACAGTACATGAAGGGAAAAAAAATTTAAAAAAGCTGTTAGAGTTTTATTAGCGTTTAGAAATGTTTAGAAGCCTTCAGTTTTTTTTTTTTCTGCCGGGAAAACGCTCCCAAAAACTCTACAAAACAATTTTTTTTCTGCTCCTAAGGGCTTATGTACATTGCAGCTGATAAACTCATGTTTAGGAGCTGATCAGCGGTTTTGAACTCTCCCTAATGTTATCCTATCTGTCCATGTACACATCTTCGTTCGCAGTCGTTTACAGCCATTTGAGTTTACAGTCTTTTTTTTAACACACCTAACTTGCGTTCAGCAGTCGATTTTATCAGCGTTTCAAACGCAAAACGCTTGTAAATGTGGCTAAACGCAGCAAATCGTGTTTATAAGCGTTTGAAATTTTTTTTTAACTCTTAAAGTTCCCAATGCTGTCCAGAACCTTTTTTTCATCATGAAAAATGCATGGAAAGCGTTTTCAAGGTACTCAGATGGACAAAACACTGAACACAGGATGTTCCTACTAAGCTCCTCACACATCCTAATGACCAGTTCACACCTCAGACCTCTCCCACCCTTGGAAACAAAAGATATGTTAATGACCATTCACGCCTGAATTCTTCAGGAAGACCCCCTGCCAGGTGTCCTTAATGACTCCTCCACCAGACACCTTTCCCACTCTTGGAAACAAAATAAATTTTAATGAGCAACTCACACCTAGGTAAGGTCAACACATCCTGTTGTGTCTGCTTCTACTCTCTGTATTTATCTGAAACAGTTAATAATTTACCACTTTTCAGTGCATTCTGAGCATTTGGGAGGTTCTCCTGTGCTTATCTTTAAAAAACGCTTCTAAACACAAATGTGCATAAACATATGCGATATGCATAAAAATATGCAAATGCGGCTAAGCAGACGTTTTTTAACCTATGTTTTCCAGCAGTCAGTTTCCATCGTTGAGACGTGTCCCGTGTACATAGGGCCTAAATGCTAAAGCTTGAAAAATGCTTCTAGCATAAAATAGTGTGCAAGGACATATAGGATAACACTATTAGCTTCTAGGAGCAGAAAAAACACTAGTGTGCATGGAGCCTATAGGTGGTGAGCATTGGCACTCGGTGCAGTCAAATCTGTGTTACAGGTTGAAATGTATGGCAGACAGGGTGTGTAGAAGAAATGAAAGTGGATCTCACTCACATGCAAACGTTGATTGTTGAGGAGTGAAAATGGAACCATGGAACATAAACGTCAGTAGTGATCTTTGCCGTGTTTCATGTAAGGTGTGTGCAATACATTAGTGATCGTGACTGACATTTGTTTGCTTTGATTGTGCTTTTGACTTCCGCATTAGTAATCCAATTCAGCATCTGAATGACTGTTCTATCTACTTCTATTTTGACTCTTAGTGGGGAAGAGAGTGTTTGTCCCGATTTCAAGCTGAACTTCAAGCACATATACAAATACAGACTACAGACCTATAACCTAGTATCCTCAAACTAATCTTAGAAAGCATTATTTTATTGAAAGGGTAGTGGATGCTTGGAATAGATTTCCAGCAGCAGGGGCGGACTGACCATTTGGAAATTATTCAATCAATGTATACCCTTATCCTTTTTAAACCCTCAAAAAGTCAATACTTTCTCCCTAGAAAGTGCAATAATACATATACAACCTTTTTGTGAATTACAAAAATAAATAAATAAAATAAATAAATTGATTTTAAACATATAATGTGCAACAAAGTCCCACTAATCAAAAAAGTGTCCAAAAAGAAAGTCCAAAATAGTGTCCACAAATATCCCAAATTTGTTCACTCTTTTCATCCACTGAAAGGATTGGCTGCTATTTCATCCAAAACGCACCTCGAAATAAAAAATATAATAATATCTAGTGCATTACCTCAATAATAATAACAATAATCACCCCGTGCAACCAAAATACACTTCAAAAAAACTTTTTGTGCAAAAAAAAAAAGAAAAAATTATTTTCTTATAGTGCATATAATCACACACATCAAACTGTGAGCACTCTGTGGTCACTGCAATTCAGTGTCTACCATCAACCAACACACAGTAGTACTAAATACTATTACCCTCTATGAGTATTGAAATGCTCAAACAATACTATGGAAAAGTATTCCTCCACATTATCTTCCAAGAAGTTTTTTCCAAGGTCCTCAGAGAGATAAGAAGGGTCTCAGGACTAATATTCCAAGCATAGGGATAACTTTTTATTCATCACTTACATTTAGATTTAAAATTATCAGCTCCAGACATGGTTTCAAACTTTTCCAACCAAACACCATAGAAAACCATGTGTTGAAAACCAACAAAATGGCCGCGGCGACACTTCTGGTCTACGTACGTGCGTCTTGACGTCACTCTCTAGCGCGTTTCGTCACTTCCGGACTTTTGGATGAAATAGCAGCCAATCCTTTCAGTGGATGAAAAGAGTGAATAAATTTGGGATATTTGTGGACACTATTTTGGACTTTCTTTTTGGACACTTTTTTGATTAGTGGGATTTTGTTGCACATTATATGTTTAAAATCAATTTATTTATTTTATTTATTTATTTTTGACCATTTGGAAACTTGGGCACTGCTCGAGGGCCCGGGGTAAGTAGGGGGCCCCATGAGATGCGCCTGGTACCTTTTTCATAGGCTTTTTTGAGTTTGGGCAAGGACACAGGGGCCCCATGATCCCTTATTGCCTGGGGGCCCCATGAGTTGTCAGTCCGCCCCTGTCCAGCAGAAATAGTGAGCCAGTCAACAAGTACGTAAGTGGTTTCAGACATGCTTGGGACAAACATAGATCTATACTCAGACAAAAAAGCTACCAAAAAAAAACCAGCAAAAAAAATGAAAAAAAAAAACTAATAAAAAGGTGGACCTCTTGGTCTTTATTCTGACATCACTTTTCTATGTTTCTATGTAACAGTATTAATATCCTAATTTGTCAGTTTACAGTAGTCCCCTGTACAGCGACACTTGCTCTGGAAGATAAAAAGTCATCTGTCTTGCACAAGAGTGAAGGAGAACACAGAGATGATACCAGTAGTGTGTTGCTGCTCCTTCATTGCTCATCCACAGCTTAGGGTGTGTCCTGGACCAGGATATATTGCTGAGACCAGGGGCGGACTGACAACTCATGCAATACGGGATCATGAGGCCCCTATGTCCTTGCCCAAACTCAAAAAAGCCTATGAAAAAGGTACCAGGGGCATCTCATGGGGCCCCCTACTGACCCTGGGCCCTCGGGCGGTGCCCGAGTTTCCAAATGGTCAGTCCACCCCTGGCTGAGACTATAGGGAGGTCCAGCACCTTGATACAAGACTGATTTAGCAGAACTCCGTTTCTTATCACTGATTGCCTTTACTTGTTAACGGCCTAGTTTTGCATTGATTTAGGCTGGCCATAGATGATGCAATTTTCTTTTCTGCAACCCCTGCAGGAAAAAAAAAATCACTAGATTTTCCCATCAACACATTCAGTGTTGATGGGGGAATCCCTCCTATGGAACGATTCTGTTCAGCCTTGGGGAGGCGGTGGGGGAGGTGCCAGGAAAACACAGTGATTATTAGCAGCTATAGCAGCTGGCAATAAGCGAATGAAAAATCCTGCAGGTTGGTTGTACCCAAGTTGTACAACAATCAAATTCGGTACAATCAGCCTGCCCATAGATGGTTCGAATCTCAGCCAGTCCCTACTGAACAGTCCGAGATTCAAACCATCTATGGCCAGCCTAAGGTGGGGTAACTTGCGAACCAGTATCTTCCGACCATCACGTACGCAAAATTCCAGCAGTTCTGTTTAAAAGTCCACATACACAATACAGATTAAAATGGGCTTCAGACAAAAAATAAAGACTTAGTTGAATTATTTTTACACTAAATATATGTGTGTGTAAAACCAATTTAAAAAAATATATATTATTGTTTCAATGTGATGGGAGTCAGACAGGTGGCAGGGCCTCCTGGTTGAATGTGAGTGCTACAACTGAAAGTGAAGAAGGGGTGTCACGTACCTAATTGGAGGCTGAAGTGACAAGAGGGCTTCCCTTGCAACTGAGTGCACAGCACCCCCGAGGGTGCTGACAGGGGGTGCTGTGCCCAAAGAAGCATGGGTAACAGCTGTACGTTTGCCGGATGGATCTGCGGTGATGAGGCACTTTCTGAAGACAGGGCCAGAATGGAATGGCAGCTGGGTCAGGTGGCACACTGAGAGTGCAGGCAGGTACTGGATCAGCAGGGCTGGACAGGAGACGTAGTCAGAAACTGTAGCCAAGATATGTCAAAGTAATAAGCAGACAAGAGCAAGTCGGTGGAAGCAAGCCAAGGCCAGAGCCAGGAGAGAAGTAGGAGACCGTTCAAGAAGCAAGCTGGGTCAGTAATAGGAGATCCAACAGTACTGAGCACATGAGAACACGGGATACAGAGAGCTGAAGTCCAGTCAGCAATGTCTGAGTTTATCTGCCATTCTTATAAAGGCCATATGGCGCCAGAAACTATCGTGCATGCATGAGCATGTCCCGTGTTCCAATACGTTTGTGCATTCCTGCACAAGTGAGCACGGCCATGTTGAACATTGGCAAATGTCCTAGGTCTTAGGCCTTTGCACATTCTTCCTCTGGTTAGGACCCTGAGAAAGGATGTGATGTGTTTGCTTTTTTGAATTGCCCTTTGAAATTTCAGGCAGCTTCAGGTAACAAGGTCCTAAAGTCTTCCAGTGTTGCTGTCAATTGCTGCAACTTGTTCCCTGCTCATATCCTCTTGTGAATATTTATGATGGCTTGACATCTTCAGTTAATATCGACAATGCACAGTTCCAGTGTCTCCTGCTTTGGCTAGCCATATTTTATATCTTTATACATTAGTCCTATCGCAAAGCTTATTAGATTAGTGTGTGTTGTTTCTCAGGATAATTTTTCCCATGAAAACAGTAAATTCATTTACTAACTACGGCAGTTTTAGAACATCATAACTGGATACAGATTGAAATGGAAAAGTAATTTTTTATGAACATTCAATTACAAAATGGCTTTGCATCAATTATTATATCACTTTTAGCAAACGTAAACGTTTTTGTTGTTTATATTGTTTTGGAGATGGTTGGAATTTGCTGCATTTGCTTCAAGGAATTCTTCTGGTGTACTGAAGAAGCTCATGAAGAAGCCTTCCCAATTATCATCCTACACCATGTGTTTAGGAAGATGAGTCCATGTCCACTTTCTGTAGATCATTTCCCAAGGGATATTTTGTAATTGTATACCCTTTTGTTCAGAACATAAGTCTTACCTCATGATATAAACAACCAGAGCAGATGGAAGGCGCAAGTGGTTTGTCTAGCCATTGTAGCTGTGACACAGATCTCTAGAAGATGACAAAACTCGACTCCGAGTTTCATATTGAAGCAATTAAGCTGAAGAATGTTCAACATTTTCTGCATTTTCAGAGCATTAGCTAGAACAACAGCTGAGGCCTAGGTTTGTCTGCATCAAAGGATTGTGAAACCTTTGTTCTGTTTACCCCTGATAACCTTGGCAATTACTACAGGAATTTGTATTTTTGTTCTTTTTTATTTTTAACCAGTTTGTGACTGCTCACAGTGGATATGGAAAATGGAGAAAGGGCCTGCTTATATTTCTGAGTATATAATGTCTTGAAGGGGTTCCTTGGAC
The DNA here is from genome assembly GCF_062004578.1 of Staurois parvus. NCBI lineage: Eukaryota > Metazoa > Chordata > Amphibia > Anura > Ranidae > Staurois > Staurois parvus. Next base: position 1,253,830 of record NW_028318388.1, on the reverse strand, counting down.
AGCAAGTCATGATGCTCTTGAGCCTGTGGCTAGTCTTGAGGCTCAGAGAACAAGGACATCCGTAATGATGTCAGACTAGATATACTGCACATGTGGTTGCCTATCAAGACTGTCTCTCCTCTTGTGTCATTCTACACGCTCCATTATTTCATTACATATTTAGTTCAAGAAAAAGTTTCCAATTACCTCAAGATGTTAATTGTTAATTGTGATGCAGCTGATTAATTTGGTGCTTCTGGTAATGATATTTCTAAAGTTCAACAATCCACTGATCACTGTGATAGCCAATCAGAGCCTATCGCAGTGATCGGGTGACCCGCAACTGGGAGCAGGGGCGGACTGACCATTTGGAAACTCGGGCACTGCCCGAGGGCCCGGGGTCAGTAGGGGGCCCCATTAGATGCCCCTGGTACCTTTTTCATAGGCTTTTTTGAGTTTGGACAAGGACACAGGGGCCCCATGATCCCCTATTGCCCGGGGGCCCCAGGAGTTGTCAGTCCGCACCTGACCGGGAGTCCCAGGTTCCGATCTTTCTGGGTTAGAGCCCAGTCTCTGTGGTGGTAGTGCGCTTTGTGGCATGCTCCCAGCACAAAGAGAGGTGCACATGTATGTAGCCTGATGGATAAAGGCCTACTTTTGTGAGGCTGCATATATGTGTATGGTCATTGGGAAGTTAAATAATGAATTTTAGTGCACACAAACACAATAAAATACCTAATCGTTTGGTAAAATATAAAAGATGATGTTATCCCAAACAAATAGATGCCTGACATGTCACACATTAAAATTGCGCACACCTGTGGAATGGTGACAAACTACGGTACCTAAAAATCGCCATAGGTGATATGTTAAAAGCCGTTACAGGTTACCAGTCAAGAATTACACAGGAATACTGGTGGTAGAATTATTGCTTTCAATCTGATGATAGTTGCAATACCTCACATGTGTGGTTCATCACTGTTTACTTATGCATGTGGGACCTACGTATGCACTCGCATTTGCGTGTAAACATGGGGGAACAGGGGCACTGTTTTTTTTGTATTTATTGTATTTCAAATTTTTTTTACACTGTCTCTTTATTTTTTTATCAACTTTATTGTTATCAGAAGGGATGAACAAAATCCCTTGTGGCAATGACAGGTCCTCTTTACTGAGAGATCTTGAGTCTATCTTTCCTCTGACCTCAAAAGCATCTGATCAAACAAAGACTGTTTTATTCAGATGCTTTACAAGCCTGTAACAGCTTGTAAAGGACAAACCAAAACCAGAAGTGACAACATCTATGACTCTTCTGGTTTCATACACCATAGAGATGATCAGGGAATAGATGTTCCTCCTTCATCTCTGTGGTGTTTAGCCTTGGCTGCCAGTTTCAGTCTCAGGCTCCCAGGTGGAATGGGAGAGCCCCAGAAGAGGATCTCCTTCCTCCCCATGTAAAAGTGATCTGGTGGCTGTATAGCTGCTTGGATCACTTTTACATTATAGAGCATCGGCAGCTCTAAAAAAAAGATACATGGGTCATGACTGCAGCTTCAGCCATGACTCTGGAAGAACCACTGAATCCTGAGAACATAGGGGTACATCCATTTGTGGGAAGTGGTTAAATAATCCTTGCACAAATATAAAAAATAAATAAAGTTATTGAAAACAAAATACATTTTTTAAATTTAAATTCGTAAACCGAGGTACGCCTGTATTTAATTTAATCTGTGTATTTAGTTGTCTTCCTGGAGTTTAGCTTTAGGTTTGTTGGCCTAGACTTTCCCATCCAGTCAATTAAATGGACAATCATTTGAAGAGAGAACAAAACATGGCTGCACCCATTAATGTACTCTGCAGGTTAAACTGTGTTTTTAAGTTCATCTGGTAAGAATCAAAGCAAATGCCAATATAACTCCTTAAAATACTTTTTTTTTTTAATTTATTGTTTTATCCAGACTGTGTTTTTATTCTGTGTTTACTGTCTTATGATACCAATTAATTTGTCCAAGCCCTGCAGTGAATTGTATTGTTTTAGTTGATTTCTTACTGCCTGGTGGAAAACGTTTACTTACGGCAGATGTGTCCTATCAAGAATAGTTTGAAAGTAACAGACAACAATACAGATACAGTGGGGCAAAAAAGTATTTGGTCAGCCACCAATTGTGCAAGTTCTCCCACTTAAAAAGATGAGAGAGGCCTGTAATTGGCATCATAGGTAGACCTCAACTATGAGAGACAAAATGAGAAAAAAAATCCAGACAATCACATTGGCTGATTTGGAAAGAATTTATTTGCAAATTATGGTGGAAAATAATTATTTGGTCAATATCAAAAGTTCATGTCAATACTTTGTTATATATCCTTTGTTGGCAATGACAGAGGTCAGACGTTTCCTGTAAGTCTTCACAAGGTTGGCACACACTGTTGCTGGTATGTTGGCCCATTCCTCCATGCAGATCTCCTCTAGAGCAGTGATGTTTTGGGGCTGTCGCTGGGCAACACGGACTTTCAACTCCCTCCAAAGGTTTTCTATGGGGTTGAGATCTGGAGACTGGCTAGGCCACTCCAGGACCTTGAAATGCTTCTTACGAAGCCACTCCTTCGTTGCCCGGGTGGTATGTTTGGGATCATTATCATGTTGGAAGACCCAGCCACGTTTCATCTTCAATGCCCTTGCTGATGGAAGGAGGTTTGCACTCAAAATCTCACGATACATGGCCCCATTCATTCTGTCCTGTACATGGATCAGTCGTCCTGGTCCCTTTGTGGAGAAACCGCCCCAAAGCATGATGTTGCCACCCCCATGCTTCACAGTAGGTATGGTGTTCTTTGGATGCAACTCAGCATTCTCTCTCCTCCAAACACGACGAGTTGTGTTTCTACCAAACAGTTCTATTTTGGTTTCATCTGACCATATGACATTCTCCCAATCCTCTTCTGGATCATCCAAATGCTCTCCAGCAAACTTCAGACGGGCCCGGACATATACTGGCTTAAGCTGGGGGACACGTCTGGCACTGCAGGATCTGAGTCCCTGGCGGCGTAGTGTGTTACTGATGGTAGCCTTTGTTACATTGGTCCCAGCTCTCTGAAGGTCATTCACTAGGTCCCCCCGTGTGGTCCTGGGATTTTTGCTCACTGTTCTTGTGATCATTTTGACCACACGGGGCGAGATCTTGCGTGGAGCCCCAGATCCAGGGAGATTATCAGTGGTCTTGTATGTCTTCCATTTTATAATTATTGCTCCCACAGTTGATTTGTTCACACCAAGCTGCTTGCCTATTGTAGATTCAGTCTTCCCAGCCTGGTGCAGGTCTACAATTTTGTTTCTGGTGTCCTTCGACAGCTCTTTGGTCTTCACCATAGTGGAGTTTGGAGTGTGACTGTTTGAGTTTGTGGACAGGTGTCTTTTATACTGATAACAAGTTCAAACAGGTGCCATTGATACAGGTAATGAGTGCAGGACAGAGGAGCCTCTTAAAGAAGAAGGTACAGGTCTGTGAGAGCCAGAAATCTTGCTTGTTTGTAGGTGACCAAATACTTATTTTCCACCATAATTTGCAAATAAATTATTTCCAAATCAGCCAATGTGATTGTCTGGATTTTTTTTCTCATTTTGTCTCTCATAGTTGAGGTCTACCTATGATGCCAATTACAGGCCTCTCTCATCTTTGTAAGTGGGAGAACTTGCACAATTGGTGGCTGACTAAATACTTTTTTGCCCCACTGTATCTCCCTGTAGTGCAGTTCATCTCGCATCTTGCTTTAGGTTGCATTCATACTTGAGCGTCGCATTTTTTAGCCTTTTTGTTCTGGCCATTTTGGCGCTTTATACGTTTTTGTACAGTGTTTTTAAAAGCGTTTTTGAGCTTTGGCGGGGTTTTTTTTTAATAGCCAAAAGAGAAAAATATCATCTGGTTCATCATTTGTTGCTAGGTTTTTCAGCTTTTTTAGCTGTTTTATCAGCTTTTATTTAATATTTAATTATTAATTTATTATTGTTAGGGTTGTGAGTTAGAGTTTGGGTTATGGGTTAGACGTTAGGATTAGGGGTTGGGGTTTGGGGTAGACATGTGAAAAATGAAAAAAATTGTTTGGTTTTGATTCGTTACTTGACTAATTTCATTTGATTAGTTAAATTCCTTTAATTAATTTTTCGGAATTCGTTTTTATTCAAATTCAACTGAATTTCGAAATTTCTAATGGATTCGAAAAGAATTTTAACGGATTTGAAAACAAGTCTAAAGGATTAAAAAATAATTCTAATGGATTTGATAATAATTCTAATGTTACAATCCACAATCCATATGTGTTTTTGATGGTATAAAGGCTATATGAACAGTTGCGTGACCATGTTGCAAATTTCTATTTCAGAAAAATTTTCACAGTGCCTTTATTGTTCACTACTTACGTCATTATTGTGTTGCTCAAAATTTTTTGTAAAGTATTTTAGTCTTTTGTAATCTATTCTATTATTTTGTATTCTATTGTATTCTGTTTGAATATAAATTCATTTTATTCAAAATTTTAATTTATGAAGGCAGTTATATTCTTTCTATTTTATTCTGTTCTATTGTTTTTCTATTCTATTCTATTTGATTCTCTATTCTAATCTTTTTTATTCTTTTCAATTCTTTGATTTTCTATTCTAATTTTTTCAATTCTATTCTAATTGACTCTATTCTATTCCTTTATTTTCTGTTCTAATTTGCTCTGTTTTATTCCATTATTTTCTATTCTATTCTTTGATTTTCTATTATATTCTAATTGATTTTATTCTTTTCTATTCTTTGATTTTCGAATCTAATCTTTTCTATTCTTTTCTATTCTTTGATTTTCTATTCTAATATTTTCTACTCTATTCTAATGGATTATTTTCTTTTTTATTCCTTAATTTTCTATTTTATTTTGTTCTGTTTTACTCTATTATTTTCTACTGTATTCTGTTCTATTATTTTATCTTCTATTCTGTTCTTTTTTCCTCTATTCTTTTCTATTCTTTTATTCTCTATTCTCTTCTTTTCTATTTCTTTATTTTCTGTTCCATTTTATTTTATTCTTTTTTTCAAATTCAAATTGTTTTTCAAATTTGTTTTTGAATTTGAATTGGTTTTCGAATGTGTTTTCGAATCGATTTGAACTTTGTCTCATTAATTCAGATTCATTTAAATTTGTTACTATTGTAATTGTATACATCTGGATCTCTGAATAATGGAAAATTCACCCGAATTTTGATTCGGAATGAAACAAACTGCACATGTCTAGTTTGGGGTTAGGATTAGGGGTTGAGTGTTAGGGTTAGATAGGGTTGGCGTTAGGTGGTAGGGTTAGAGGGGTTAGAGGGGTAGGTGTTGGGATTGTGGGTTAATTTTGTATTTTTTCTTTCTTCTATTTATTTATTTATTCATTCATGATATTATATTATGTTATATTTTATTTTATTATAATACATTTATTTATTTTGTTAGGGTTAGGAGGTTAGGGTTAAGGTATTAATTTGTTTATTTTATGTATTTACTTATTTATTTATTAATAATTATTATTTATTCTAAAATGAGGGGGATAAGGTTAGGGGTTAATTCATGAATGTATTGTTATCTATTTATTGTTACATATTATTTATTTTATTTATGATTGATTTTTTTATTTAACATGTATTTATTCATTTATTATTTTATCTTATTTGTTTTTTAAATTATTTCATTTGAGCAGAAAAACACTCTAAAAATGCGCAAAAAAATATGCAAAATTGCACCAATCTGCCCGAGTTGAGCTACAAAAATAGCTCCAGAACTTTTTTGAGCTTCAGGCGACTTGGTGTGGAAATGTGAGCCATTTCCATTGAGATGGTTCACCCTACAAAATGTTTAAGTGTGAATGCCGCCTTACGCACCTGCCGCAACACGTGCGATATCGCATAAGTATGAACAGGGTCTTGGCTACATGTATCAGTTATCAGTACATTCGTTTGTATTGTTATAGACACACATAACACAAGCAAGAATTTCCCTGTAATATATGTTTTTTATATTTAGGATTTGAAGGGTGAGGATGACCCAACAGATGCAAAATCTACAACTTACCCAGTCCAAAAAAATCACCGCGCCCTCTTCACCCAATGCCGCCAAGCGCCTATATCGCAATCTCTCCGAAAAACTGAAGGGCAGCCATTCGTCGTTTGATGAGGCTTATTTCAAGGCAAGAGCAGACCGCTTCCGCAAGCCCTCTGTAGTAAGTGGACTTTGTTTTCTCTGTGATATACAGCAGTAGTGTCCATAAAGTTTGGATGCATCAAACATTTTAGAATTCTAGTAAAAATAAATTAAAAGTAAGATTATTTAAAAGTGTATTAACCACTTCAAGTCCAGACACTTTCACCTCCTTCCCCCCCAGGCCAATTTTCAGCTTTCAGCGCTATCACACTTTGAATGATAATTGCGCGGTAATGCAACACTGTACCCATATGAATTTTTTAGCATTTTTTTGAGACCGATAAAACTTTATTTTGGGATATTTATTCCCCACTGGGATTTTTTTTTGCTATATAAATAAACAAGTCCAAAAATTTTGAAAAAAAATGCGCAACCCACATCATGCCAAAATGTTCCATGAGCCACATGTAGCACAGGCCATTGAAATCAAGGGGCTGCCCTATGCTTGTCACAGGTAACACAAGCCAAAAAACGCTCCCGCTATGCTAGATGTGAATGGGGCCTGAAAGTGAAATCGGTGTGTTTACACAGAACAATGAGGCTCCGTTCACATCTGTGTGTTTCAGAACACATTGCAAACTGCACAGAAAATGCATGCGTTGCCTCGCATTCCAGAAATGAGTTGCACCAAAAATCACAGTAAAAAAAGCACCACGCTCAACTCTTACAAAAAAGTTTTGGAGCTTCTTTGGGGCGATTATTGCGCATATGGTAGCCCACAGAGGTGGACTGACAAGTCATGGGGCCCCGAAGCACAATGGAACGCACCATAAATGCACATGTTCCCATTTAAATTGAAGAAAAAGAAAGGGGAAAAAATGAACCGAAATGCAAAAAATATGCACCGGAATGTGTCAAAATCAGGGGCGGACTGAAAACTCATGGGACCCCCGGGCAATAGGGGATGATGGGGGCCCTGTGTCCTTGCCCAAACTCAAAAAAGCCTATGAAAAGTTACCAGGGGCATCTGATGGGGCCCCCTACTGACCCCGGGCCCTCGGGCAGTGCCCGAGTTTCCAAATGGTCAGTCCACCCCTGGTAGCCCATTCAAATGGATGAACTGCCCTATGCATGGCAAGTGAAAATGCTCCAAAATGCCCCCCCCCCAAAAAAAATTGCTTGCGGGATTGTGAGTTCCTGCTACGCAGAGATTTGAACAGAGCTTGACAGCTGAGTGTCTCCATCCACTCCCTCCTATGTACTTGTATTAGGGCTCGTTCACACTTGGCTGCTTTACCAACGCTTGCCAAACGCCCCTATAGCGTTTGGCAAGCGTTGGTCCGGTGTTTGCAGAGCGTTTTTTAACGCTCGGCAAACGCTCCGCAAAATGCCGCATGCGTGGTTTAGCGGCGGTTGCTAGGCATTTGCCGAGCGTTAATAACACCCCACAAATGCCTATAAAGCAGTTTGAGTGGTGTTACCGCTCCGCAACCGCGTCGCAAATGCCGGCCGGGCGTTTGTGGAGCAGCACCATAGACGAGAATAGGAGGCTTCAAAGCCTCTTGACTCGAGCAGAGGCGTCCGTTTTGCCACGACGCAATGCGACGCAAACGCTGTAATGTGCAGAATCGGCAGAGGCGTTTGGGAAATGGTAAAAACGCTTCCCAAACGCCTCTCTGCCGCCTGCACACAACGCTAGTGTGAACGTAGCCTAACGATGGCCATACACAATGCAATCTGATTGTACAGATCTCTGTACAATTTCCTTTAGATTTTCCAGAACTATGGAATAGGAGGACACACCTATCTACCCAATCACTCTGTATGCAATCAGGCAAGCCTTTGCACTACATAGTTAATGGTAGATCTATGCAATCAGATTGTATAGTGTATGTGAACTTTACAGAACCCGGAACACAATTCTCCTGTTTTCAATACTACACCTCTATCCACATAGGATGTTATCTGTTCATTCAGCACACTCTGCCAAATCAATGATCTATGCAAGATGAACATTAGGATAGAAAAATAAAAATAGATGTCTGTGTATTTAGTGAGAACAGTGATCTCTGATTGCTGTTCATTTAATATTCGTGCACCTGGAAGTGGGTGGGAGGTAGGAGGGCAGACCATGCAGGGTGTGTGATAATGAGGTCAGCTGGGCAACTCCTTAAGGGCTCGTTCACACTTGGCTGTTTTGCCAACGCTTGCCAAACGCCCCTATAGCGTTTGGCAAGCGTTGGTCCGGCGTTTGCTGAGCGTTTTTAACGCTCGGCAAACGCTCCGCAAACGCCGCATGCGCGGTTTAGCGGCGGTTGCTAGGCGTTTGCCGAGCGTTAATAACGCCCCACAAACGCCTATAATGCAGTTTGAGTGGTGTTACCGCTCCGCAAACGCCCCGCAACCGCGTCGCAACCGCACCGCAAACGCCGGCCGGGCGTTTGCGGAGCGGCACCATAGACGAGAATAGGAGGCTTCAAAGCCTCCTGACTCGTCCAGAGGCGTCCGTTTTGCCGCGACGCGACGCAAACGCTCCCGTTAGAACAGCACCATGTGCTGTAATGTGCAGAGTTGGCAGAGGCGTTTGGGAATCGGTAAAAACGCTTCCCAAACGCCTCTCTGCCGCCTGCACACAAGGCTAGTGTGAACGTAGCCTTAGTCTCTGCAGGAAAGTAATGGACAAGCTTTTTTGTACAGCCGGCTGGACACTGACATAAAGGTGGGTAGAAAAAAAATGGAAAGCCTTTAAATTTCTGCAAAAGAAGTACGTTAATCTTATATTGGTACATAGGGGAGCTGGAATTTAGAAAAAAAAGGTGATATACATTAAGGGCTGGTTTACGCCATAAAACGCAGTCCGGATGCATTTCCGCATGCGCAGTTTTGGCACATTCCAATGTGTTTTTGATGCATTTTGACCAGGGACGGACTGACCATTTGGAAACTTGGGCACTGCCTGAGGGCCCGGGCTCAAAAAAGCCTATGAAAAAGGTACCAGGGGTGTCTCATGGGGCCCTGGTATCTTTTTCATAGGCTTTTTTGAGTTTGGGCAAGGACACAGGGGCCCCATGCACCCCCTATTGCCCGGGGGCCCCATGAGCTGTTAGTCCACCCCTGATTTTGACACATTCCGGTGCATATTTGATGCATTTCGGTTCATTTTTTCCCCTTTTTTTTTCTTCAATTTAAATAGGAACATGTGCATTTTTTGGTGCGTTCCATTGTGTTTGGGTGCGTTTTTTGATGCATTTTGCCACATTCCAGTATGGTTCTGTGCAGTCAAAATTCAGCCTGTTCTTTTTTTTTTTTTTTTTTTTTTTTTTTCTTTTCCTGCAACCAGAACACACTGGAACTGCAAGCACTGATGTGAATTATGACATTGACAACCATAGAACCTACTCTCTGGGCATTTTGGATGCAGAAAAAAAAGCACACTGAAATGCTTGTAGTATGAACTGGCCCTAATGCTATATTGGTAAATAGGGGAGCTGGAATTTTAGAAAAAAAAAAGGTGAACAAAAGTGAAATTATCCTTTAGGTTCCACAGTGGGTATAACAAGCATGCTTTACTGCATCTACAGACTGATTGTACTGTTGTGGGTTTAATAACACTTTAAGCTTTGACAATAAAATCTGGAAGCTGATTAGTTTCTGTGAAGAGCTGCGCCAGATTTTGCACCATGCAGTTTTAGTGAATAGTGCCTAAAATGAAGGTATCTAATAAAAGCACGCTTACATTTCAGTCTTAGTAAAATTAGCTCATCTGATTGAAGTTAAGTGAAGTAGAGCCACTCCCCGCTGCCACCACTCATGCTGGTTAGTACACAGGCATTGAAACCTTAATCTGCTACATGTTTAATGTCTTTTTTTCTTTGATTTGTTAAGGGACACAGAAATATTGAAATTCTTAGATACGGGTTATATTCATGTCCGAGCTGGCCATAGGGCACGGGCCGGGGCTGCCGGGCCACATGCAGGGCTGCCATTAGGAGGGGGTAGCCACATGTAGGGGACCATGTTCTTCTGTGGCTCTTTCAGCTGCAGTCCCACCTTCTGCCCACTGATGGCAGCATTAGTGGTTGGTTGCTAGGGCCACCTGCTGTCTGCCAACCAGCCACGTGGTAGGTCCACCCCCTGCATTCAGTGGAGGAGAAGTTAACCAAAATTCCTCCATCAGACATGACTGCTGCACTGTGTTCCCGAGTCCACCAAATCCCACCCACGGAGTCCCACCTGCTAAGTCCTGCCCACAGAGCTCTGGCTACTGGGTCCCAGATGCCAGCCTCCCATCCAGCCCTCAGTAAGGAAATTGAATGTGGGGGACACTGACGGGGGACCTCTAATGATGACACTCATGATGACACTCTATTGATGACACTCTATTGATGAGAACACCTATGGGGGAACTCTAATGATGGGGACACTGAAGGAGCTACCTCTAATGATGGGGACACTGATGGAGAGACCTCTAATGAGGGAGACAGTAATGAAGGGACATCTAATGAGGGGGACACTGATGTGGAGTGTCACAGTAAGAAGGACCAACTCTATGAATATCCCATCACCAACCACCTCCACGGATGCCCATCTCTTCCCCTACCTCCCCCGTTCCCTAGTAAAATTGGCTGCTCAGTCTAAAATGCCTGGGCCTATTTTTTTTCCTAGTCCAGGCCTGGTTATACTGTTGACCTCAGAAGATTGGAACACTGACAAAGAAATCCATTAAGCCAGCTCCCGTATAACCCTGCCTCCAACCATAATGCTTCAGATTTTGCTAGTGTTCTAGGAGGTTGGATGTTTTTTCCTTAGCTGTGCTAGGAAAAACTGACTGTATTTTTCCACCAATTTTCACTTCTGTGTGGTACTCTACAGATATTTTTTTAACTAAAGAAGTTTATAATGCTCCTTGAGCCAGTCTTTATACAGCAGTTATCCTGCTCTGTGTTTCCTCAGCAATGGCAATGTTAGCCTAGATTGTGAGCTCTCTGCCCTGGGCTCTGCATTGTGGCTCTTTCCAGACGTTACTGTGTAGGCAGGTGCAGCAATGCAGATGGGGCGAGGGAGTTGATTGAAGCGAAGTTCCTCTATGATTTTCTTGAGCACATTGGCAGGGATCCAGGTGGATGCTCATGCCCCATGTGACATCTGCGACCATCTTAAGTCAGGCAGTCTATTTGAAACTCTGACCCCAGGGCTTGGTGCACTTTATGCAAGTGGCTAGAGCAGGGACAAATCTCCTGTCTGGCAGGGACTTTGTAGAGCATCAGAGGAATAAGAAGTATGTCAGGCTTACATCTACGTTTTCAGGAAGCTTCCCCTTTGTGTTGGACTGACCAGGCTGCATTCTGCCCCTTGTGGCAAACGCCATCAGCATTCTTGAGTTTTTGGGCCAGTGCCTTTCCATGAACAGTTGTAAATGCTCCAGACAGTGATCCTTCCCTCCAGGTCTGTATAAAAGTTTCTGGCAAAGGGGACTTTGTGTGTTCTCTGCCCATAATACCATGCTGCACCTACATAACAAGTGTACTGTGCTGGATAGCCACAGAGGGATGTCCAGGTCCAAAGCTGTGGCACAGCTTGTGTGACAGTCTCTGAAGACTCATTCTGTGACTGAGCCCATGCATGGGGCAAAGATCATCTGAAATATGTCCTTTGGGCATTGGGCTCTTCATTGTGGTGCTTTCCAAATCTTTGCATACTGTGTCAATCAGCTGCAGAGCAGTTTCAGATCCATGATAAAGCCTTTGGTATAACACAGTTCTTGATAACTCACTTTGTGAGCAAGTTATAGCAAAGGGCATTGAAAATGGGTCATGGATGGGTGTTCCAGCATGACAATGACCCAAAACACACGGCCAAGGCAACAAAGGAGTGGCTCAAGAAGAAGCACAATAAGGTCCTGGAGTGGCCTAGCCAGTCTCCAGACCTTAATCCGATTGAAAAATCTGTGGAGGGAGCTGAAATTTCGAGTTGTCAAACGTCAGCCAACAAACCTTAATGACTTGGAGAGGATCTGCCAAGAAGAGTGGGCCAAAATCCCTCCTGAGATGTGTGCAAACCTGGTGGCCAACTACAGGAAACATCTGACGTGATTGCCAACAAGGGATTTGCCACCAAGTACTAAGTCATGTTTTGTGAAGGGGATCAAATACTTATTTCCCTCATGAACATGCAGATCAGTCATCATTTGTTAGACATGCATTTCTGCTGAATTTTTTGTTGCTATTATGTCTCTCTGTGTTACAATACCCTTACCATTCGATTTTTAGACTGATCATTTCTTTGTGAGTGGGCAAACATTCAAAATCAGCAGGGGATCAAATATTATTTCCTTCACTATATATGTCACTCTGCTTTTGCTTTCTATCAGCATGTTCATTGGTAGCATGTAAATACTACAGCACAACTGATTGACGTCTTGGGGTTATTCTTCGTCTCCCAGCCCGACTGTACGGTGGATTTCAAAAGGCTGATAGCAAGTCAAAATCAGATACTTTCACTATCTATCACATGGGGGGAGAGGCTTGAACTATTATATATTTATTACAGGTACGTCTATAGTTCCATCAGTTTACACTTTTTTTATTTATATATATATATTAGTACATTCACATCAGTCCCTAACCCTCAAGGAGTGTACAATCTAAGGTCCCTAACTTACATTCATACTGACTAGGGCCAATTTAGACAGGATCCAATTAACCTACCAGCATGTCTTTGGAGTGTGGGAGGAAACCGGAATACCCAAAGGAAACCCATGCAGGCACAGGGGAGAACATGCAAACTCCAGGCATGTGGTGCCGTGGTTAGGATTCAAACCAATGACCCTAGTGCTGTCAGGCAGAAGTGCTACCCATTTAGCCACTGTCCTGCCCCTATGGCCAGTCATAAAAAAAATAATACTTCAGCCTTGGAATATATTACCACTCTCACATACTTTCATCAGCTTTGTTGGTCAGAGTAATAAATGCTTTAGTGACCAGAAGGACTAATGGTCTGGCTTTCAGTGGGAGGTAGAAAAGATTCATTTTTCAGACTAAAATTTCATTTTCATAGATTGATATTATTGAATTTCTGAATGTACATCGTAATGAATCTGAAAAGGTTATAGCAAAAATTTTGGATTCATTCGGATCATTCAAATGAATTGAGACGAAGCGGTTGTTAAGGAGTGGGAAGTGGCCCTGTCCATGCCATCCATGACTCATCTGCTGTTAGCGGTCAGTGTTGGTTAAAACAAAAAACAGCATGGGGATCCCTCCCAATTTATACCAGGCCCTTTGGGTCTGGTATGGATTTTGAGGAGAACCCCATGTCAAAGTTTAAGAGATAATCTGGAACCCCTTTTTAACAAGGGGCACCCAGATATGCCCTCCTCCCCCATGTGAATGAGTACAGGGTACAGTTCTTGACAAGTTATATAAAAATAAATAAATGTCGCCTGAAGAAGATTCAACGTCAATCACGATGAACGCTGACCCGCACGGGGAAAAAAACAGCGGCCTGCTGAACACGATGTGTCCCATCCAGGGACACACGCCAAATGACAGGTAAACATGGGGTGGGGTCACCTGGTGACATCACCCAAATGAAACTAAACGACTGTCAGAGATTTGAAACAAGTTCTGAAAACTAATAGGTCCATTAATGAATGAATCCGAAAACAAATTCTTCAAGTAATGAATGGATCCGAGAACGAAACCCATTTTTCCAGGGTGCAAGTCTAGTGGGAGGAATTGTGCTGCATTATTGGTGTTAAATGGGAGAATTATACAGGCTGATTTACTAAAGGTAACTAGACTGTGCACTCTGCAAGAACAGTAGCTCCAGAGATTAGTAAAGAAGCAGAAGCTCTGCTGACTTCCATCATCCAATCATGTGCAAGCAAAAATGCAGTTTTTTTTTATTTTCTTTGCATGTGATTTGGTTATCTTTGCAAAGTGAAGCTTCACCTCATTACCAACATGTCTATACTTACCTTCTCTGTGTAACGGTTTTGCACAAGAGCAGCCTCGATCCTCCTTTTCTCGGGTCCCCCGCCATTGCTTCTGGTGCCCCCCCCCCCCCCCCATTGAGTACTTGCTCAGGAGGGCACTCGTGCGTACTTGCTGTCTGAGATATACAGAACGCTGCTCTGCCGCATCCCCTGCTCCCTCCTTACTGACTGTGATTGACAGCAGTAGGAGCCAATGGCTCCCTCTGATGTTTCTGTGCCAATGAGGAAGGAGATGCCCAGGAGAGCTGCTGCTCTCATGCACATTGCTGGATCGAGATCAGGCTCAGTGCTGAGGGGGGAGCTGCACACTGAAGGTTTCTTACCTTCATGCATAGAATGCCTTTAGAACCACTTTAACCCCCTGACACCGAAGTCACACAAACTGGGCTTTTTTTCCGTTGGGCCGCATATTTGCATACCTGTCTTTTGTGCTGGGAACGCGCCGCACAGCGTGCTCCCAGCACAAAGACCGCGGTGTCACTGAGAGCCCCGGGTCCCGTTCTAATCGGGACCCGGGACTCCCGATTCTGGGTCACATGATCGCTGTGATAGCCTCTGATCGGCTATCACAGTGATCAGTCACTGTGCAGCCCGGCCCCCTTGTTTTTTTCTCTCTATGAATGGAGGAGAGAGATGCATTGTATCTCTCTAACTCCTGGCATAGAGCGAAAAAAAAATGTTTGTAAAAGAGGGGAAAAAAAAGAGAAATAAATATTAAATACCTAGATTAAGGTTTGCCAGGGTTATTGTTTGGGTCGGGGTCAAAGGTCAAAAGGTCAGGGTCAAAGGTCAGGATTTTAAAAAAAATTGGTGTCAGTGTGTTTTTTAGGTAAAAAAATTATTGTTTCTGGGCTGTACTACGGGTACAAACAACAAATAACATACACATATATGGTATCGCTGCGATCATCAAGAGCTGGAGAATTTATTTTGGATTGTTCTTAGGTGGTAGGTTATGGTAGTAACAAGAAACACACAGCTAAATAAAAAAAAAATATTTTTTTTTTTTTTTACTATGTTGGGCCAGTTTTCCTTTGATAATAAAAAAATCAGGCACTATCCATTACCATTTACCACCAAATGATAGCCCAATTTGTCCTGAAAAAAACACGGTATAATTCACCTGGATGTACAAAGCAGTTGTGATGATATGTACGGTTTTACTAACACATGTCAACAATGTAAAATTGTGCTTAGGCATTTGGATTTGTTTTACCCTTAGGCATGAAGGGGTTAATGGTTGCTATTTTTTCTGTAGGTCACAAAGTCTCTATAGAAGCACATCAGAAAAGCATAACGGCTGCTCTATAAAGAAATGTGTACATACAAGATGTAAAAGCTTGAAGGCTTCAATACCTCTGTAGATATAGGACTTAAAAGCTGCTTGATGGTTATTAAGAAAAAGGTGTGCAGGTGAAGGGCACAAAGGGTTGATGGTTGCAGAGTCTCTGTACAAAAAGGACAATACAGCTGAGCGGTAGGCACAGGACACAAACACTTAATGGATTTAAAGTTTCTGTGGAAGTAAATATAAATGCAGAAATATTATGGCACTGCTCCTCTCTTTTGGGACTGCTTTTAGATGTCCTGGTCATATTCACCCCCCAGTGAATTGCTGGCATTAAATAGGAGTTTTGTAATCTCGGTAAATCCTTTTCTCCAGTAGTTCATTGGAGATGGTTTATTATATTTGTCCTGTTAGTCTGTTGACAAAGTTAAAGTGTATGTAACCCCTTACCTTGTAAAACAACCCATTCAGTTTAACCACTTGCCCTCCTGAGGATTTACCCTCCTTCATCACCAGGCCATTTCTTGTGTTACAGTGCTGCTGTACTTTAAATGACAATTGTGGGTCATGCAACACTGCAGCCAAATGAAATTAATTTATTTTATTATTTATTACAGGTACTTATAGCGCCGTCAATTTTACGCAGCGCTGTACATATATATTATACATTCACATCAGTGCCTAACCCTCAAGGGGTGTACAATCTAAGGTCCCTAACTGACATTCATATATACACATACTAGGGACAATTTAGGCAGGATCCAATTAACCTATCAGCATGTCTTTGGAATGTGGGAGGAAACCGGAGTACCTGGAGGAAACTCACGTAGGCACAGGGAGAACATGCAAACTCCAGGCAGGTGGTGCCGTGGTTGGGACTCAAAACAATGACCCTAGCACTGCCAGGCGGAAGTGCTAATCATTTAGCCACTGTGCTGCCCTATTTATGTCCCCTTTTTTTTTTTTTCCCCCCCACGAATTGAGCTTTCTTTCAGTGGTATTTAAGCACCTGTGCATTTTTATTTTTTGTACTAGATCAACAATTTTGAGCAAAAAACAATATTTTTGACTTTTTGCTATTAAACATGTCCATCACATTTCGTCATAAATTTAGGCCAAAATATATTCTGCGACATGTCTTTGCTAACAAAAAAAAAAATACTAATAAGCGTAAATTAATTGGTTTAAGTGAAAGTTATAGCGTTTACAAATTGCGATATAGATAATGGGATTTTTTGTTTCTTCTAGTAATGGCGGCAATCGGTGAGTCTGCTGCGGACATTCTAACACTGGGGGGAACTAACTTGGTGTCACTGACACCCCAGTGACACCAATACAGTGATCAGTGCTAAAAAAAAAGCACTGACACTGTACTAATGGCACTAGGCAGAAAGGGGTTAGTGTGAAGGGTGATCAAAGGGTTAACTGTGTGCTGGGAGTGTTTTACTAGGGGGCGGGTTCTTCACTGTTAGCACACTGATTGGGATGGCTGTACTGTGCACAGACATCCCGAGCAGGGTGCTCGAGCTGACATGGAGGAGATTGTTTGTAAACAAAACAATCCTCCTTCCTGTCAGAGATGCTTGGTAATCATGCGACGGGTAATTACAAGCCGGGACCGGGTGATTGACATCCACGTCCGCGAATGGCGGTGCAGGTAGGGCGCATGCACCCCCTACCCGGAAATGCAAAATCACGTATGTGTGTGTGTGTATATGTATATATATATGTACAGTGGGGATCGAAAGTTTGGGCACCCCAGCTAAAAATTTGTATTAATGTGCATAAAGAAACCAAGGAAAGATGGAAAAATCTCCAAAAGGCATCAAATTACAGATTAGACATTCTTATAATATGTCAACAAAAGTTAGTTTTTATTTCCATCATTTACACTTTCAGAATAACAGAAAACAAAAAAATGGCGTCTGCAAATGTTTGGGCACCCTGCAGAATTTATAGCATGCACTGCCCCCTTTGCAAAGCTGAGACCTGCCAGTGTCATAAATTGTTCTCAATCATCATCTGGGAAGACCAGGTGATGTCAATCTCAAAGGTTTTAAATGCCCAGACTCATCTGACCTTGCCCCAACAATCAGCACCATGGGTTCTTCTAAGCAGTTGTCTAGAAAACTGAAACTGAAAATAGTTGACGCTCACAAAGCTGGAGAAGGCTATAAGAAGACAGCAAAGCGTTTTCAGATGTCAATATCCTCTGTTCGGAATGTAATTAAGAAATGGCAGTCATCAGGAACAGTGGAAGTTAAAGCAAGATCTGGAAGACCAAGAAAAATATCAGACAGAACAGCTCGCAGGATTGTGAGAAAAACAATTCAAAACCCACGTTTGACTGCACGATCCCTCCAGAAAGATCTGGCAGACACTGGAGTTGTGGTACACTATTCCACTATAAAGAGATACTTGTACAAATATGGTCTTCATGGAAGAGTCATCAGAAGAAAACCTCTTCTACGTCCTGACCACAAAAATCATCGTTTGAACTTTGCAAATGAACATATAGACAAGCCTGATGCATTTTGGAAACAAGTTCTGTGGACCGATGAGGTTAAAATTGAACTTTTTGGCCGGAATGAGCAAAGGTACGTTTGGAGAAGAAGGGGCACAGAATTTAATGAAAAGAACCTCTGTCCAACTGTAAGCATGGGGTTGGATCAATCATGCTTTGGGGTTGTGTTGCAGCCAGTGGCACAGGGAACATCTCACGAGTAGAAGGAAAAATGGATTCAATAAAATTTCAGCAAATTTTGGATGGTAACTTGATGCCATCTGTGAAAAAGCTGAAGTTAAAGAGAGGATGGCTTCTACAAATGGATAATGATCCTAAACACACCTCGAAATCCACGGAGGATTACATCAAGAGGAGTAAACTGAAGGTTTTGCCATGGCCTTCACAATCTCCTGACCTCAACATCATTGAAAATCTATGGATAGACCTTAAAAGAGCAGTGCGTGACAGACAGCCCAGAAATCTCAAAGAACTGGAAGACTTTTGTAAGGAAGAATGGGCAAAGATACCTCAAACAAGAATTGAAAGACTGGCTGGCTACAAAAAGCGTTTACAAGCTGTGATACTTGCCAAAGGGGGCAGTACAAGATATTAACTCTGCAGGGTGCCCAAACTTTTGCAGACACCATTTTTTTGTTTTCTGTTATTTTGAAAGTGTAAATGATGGAAATAAAATCTAACTTTTGTTGACATAATATAAGAATGTCTAATCTGTAATTTGATGCCTTTTGGAGATTTTTCCATCTTTCCTTGGCTTCTTTAAGCACATTAATACAAATTTTTAGCTGGGGTGCCCAAACTTTCGATCCCCACTGTGTGTGTGTGTGTGTGTGTGTGTGTATGTATGTATGTGTATATATATATATATATCTCCTGTAGCAATATATCTACTATAGGGAGGTCCTTAAGCGGTTAAAATAGAAATGAAGAGGGGGCGCATGCGCGGCCGGCTACGCGATGGACGCGTATTGAGAACCGCTCCGTCCACCCGCCAGCAGTAACCCGGCACTCACCGGCTTCGGGGGTAGCAAACCACCCCATGATCTCCAGGACACCTGCACGCACGTCAGCAGCCATGCCCCGCAGGAGGAGAACCCCGGATCACCCCGGGAAACTCACTAGTTTCTTCCCTGCCTTGGGAAGCCAAGATGGCGGCCGCAGCAGCAGTGGGAGAGGAGACGGCAGACACGAGGGGGAGGAACACAGAGCCCAGCACAGAGACCCGAGGCTCCAGGCATCGCTGTATCCAGGGGACCCTGGTGAGTTGTCACCCCCCCTTGTCCCCTACATCTAGTAGCCCTGCCAAATCCAGACCCCATTTGGACCAGGACCCTCCCTGCCAGGCCATAAATTTCCTACCTCCATCCCCCACTATAGACCTCCCTGACATAGGGGCATTTCCTGCCACCGACCAACCGCTCACAGAGGTGACAATGAAGAACATGCTGACGTCTTTGCGCCAATCCCTGCAAAATGACATATTTGTATCTTTAAACCAAATTTCTAATGCGGTACAGCACCAGGAGCGCAGAATAGGCCACATTGAAAACAGCTTGGGTGACATAATAACGGCCCACAACGATTTGCTTGACGCACATGCGGATCACTCGTCTGACATCGAACAAATTAACTTAAAATTAGCTGACCTGGAAGATCGCTCTCGACGCAACATTAAAATTAGAGGGATCCCTGAATCAGTAACGGGTGAGAACCTACTTCCCTATCTACAACAATACGTCAAACTACTCCTCCCAACGCTCCCGGACATAGAGCTTGCAATAGATCGAGCCCACCGGTTGCCCAAGCCAGCGTTTTTATCAGCTTCAATCCCCAGAGATGTACTAATCAGAGTACACTTCTACCACGTTAAAGAAAGAATAATGCAAGCAGTCAGAAGCATGCCTCCTCTCCCACCATCTCACGCAAATCTCCGCCTATATGCGGACCTATCCAAAGCCACGCTCCTCAATAGGAAAAAAATGATTTCCATCACCAAGGCCCTAAGAAATCATGGTATACCATACCAATGGGGTTTCCCAACCAAACTAATTGTGCGGCGACAAGGCAGAATATTCACAGTTAAGAACCTAGAAGCAGGCATCGATCTGCTTAAAACATGGAACATTCTTCCTACAGATACACAGGATAATATTCCCAATTCTGTCCAACACATGGAAGCAACCTGAGAGATCACATGATACGTTCCAGGTGCATACACCTGTCCTACCCCCCAAGGGGCCTATGATTAATGTCCAAAAGTCTGGCGATCGGCCCTCATCTGAAAATGACTGTTCTACTTATTTTTGTTTGGCATGACCCTCTCCGTGGTCAAAGCCCATTTCTACCCCCCAAGTCTAAAGTAGCGCTGTTGGCTACTTGGCCTACCTGCTTTTAAGGCAGAACTATTTTTATTACCTTGTTTGTCTTCACTTCCCCTCCTTTACGGCACCATCGACTACTCCTTCTTACCTCTACACTCGCATTTTCAGAGTCTACAAGGCACCACATTTCCATGACCGGAATTCGAGCCATACTGATATCACAAGTATACTACCCACTCTCGTTCTTGGGAAATCACCGAATCTTCATCCTCCTAAACAACATCCCGACGCTATACTCTCAACGCATAACTGCTTACAAATGATTAATATAACATCTCTCAATGTCAGAGGCCTAAACTCCCCTTTTAAGAGATCTTTACTCCTTAAGGAAACCCGGAAGTCTCAAGCTGACATTTTCTTCATACAGGAAACCCATTTCGCCACTGAAAAAATACCCAAGCTACACCTCCACCACTTCTCACAAGTATTTATGTCAACCAACCCCAAGAAGAAAAACTGAGTCATCACAGCCATTAGCGATTCCCTCCCCTTTCGCCTTATCTCGCAAATAGCTGATCCACTTGGACGCTTTCACATCCTTATCTGTCAGATTAATGACATAACTCACACACTGGTGAATGTCTATGGCCCGAACATCAACCAAGTCCAATTTTATCGGAAATTATACAAAACTATCTCTTCCCAGAAACAAGGCAGACTCATAATTGGCGGAGATCTCAACATAATGAGCAACCCACTTGTTGATTCCTCCTCTAAGAAACAACCTACTAAATATACCTTTAATCAATTTCTACATGACCACGACTTATGACATCTGGAGATGCCACCATGGCTCCGAAAGAGACTACACTTACTACTCCCCTGCACATCTATCCTACTCAAGGATAGATATGTTTATCACCGATAAATGGACATTACAACAAGCGACCTCATCGAACATTGGCATCATTTCTTGGTCAGATCATGCTCCAATCAGCCTATCCCTAGATGATGATAGACGTTCGGCACTTCCGCCGATCTGGAGACTTAATTCGCCACTCCTAAAATTCCCGGATAACCAGAAGCATATTTTAGAAGCTCACAATCTATTTTTTGATACCAACACCACTCCAGACATTTCAATCACCACACTCTGGCAAACATATAAGGCTTACATGAGAGGCATCCTCATACAATTAAACTCGCGTATAAAAAAACGGCGCTCCCAACAAATTGACCAACTTTTAACTTCCATTAAACTTAATGAAGAACTCAACAAAATTAACCCTAATGCCACCACCTCCGCGACTCTAAACTGAGAAAGAAACGAACTGCGCAACCTTTTACTCCACTCATATGACACCAATCTCCAAAAAACGAAGACCAAATTTTATGCATTAGGTAATAAAGCAAGTTCTCTTCTTGCTAAGATCATTAAACAAAAACGACTCGACAAAAATTTCTACGCTACAACACCCGACCACGCGCTCACCTCTTACGAACCCACAAGATATAGCCAATGCTTTTGCAACATACTATCAAAAGTTATATAATATAAAAGACGACCCAAATACAACTCAACCCACAATTTCCACTATAGAAAGTTTCCTACATAACTCTAATCTCGCCCATATCACACCCTCTCAACTAGAATCTCTATCGGCGCCATTCTCATCGGCAGAAATTGAAAAAATTATCTCTACCTTACCTCTAAACAAATCGCCAGGAAATGACGGATTCACTAATGAATACTACAAAACATTTGCACCTGACCTTAAGACGCATCTATCTGCCCTGTATAATCATGCTGCATCTAACGGTAAATTTCCTTCTGACATGTTGCAGTCGATAATCACCACTATCCCGAAACCGGGTAAAGACCCACAACTCACTCAAAATTATAGGCCGATCTCGCTAATCAACACAGACATTAAAATATACGCCAAATTAATTGCCCAACGACTGTTCCCTTATCTGCCTAAACTGATACACCCAGATCAAGTTGGTTTTATACCCGGAAGACAGGCCCCAGATGCTACCAGACGAATAATATCTCTTCTGCACCATCTAGAAACTGATAGACGTCCCTCTCTCCTTTTATCACTAGATGCGGAAAAGGCTTTCGATAGGATTCACTGGCAATTCATGACACTTACACTACAAAAATTTGGCATTACTGGTTGGATACTATCTGCGATTCTCGCCCTTTACTCTCAACCGTCTGCTAGAGTCTTAACTAATGGCACACTTTCAAAACCCTTCTCCATCTCCAAAGGAACCAGACAAGGGTGCCCCTTATCCCCCCTAATTTTCGCCTTACTAATAGAACCGCTAGCGACCAAGCTCAGAAACGACCCAAAGTTCACGGGAGTCAAATATCAATCTACTGAACATAAAATTAGTCTCTTTGCAGATGACATCATACTGATAGTCACAAATTCATATAAATCTCTTCAGACGATACGTACACATATTAGTGATTATTCAGCGGTTTCATACTATAAACTTAATGAACCTAAATCATCAATTTTAAATCTATTCCAGCCACCTATCACCCAAGAATTACTTTCTAAACAGTTTCCCTTTACTTGGGAAAACTACAGTATCCCATATTTCGGGATTAAACTCACTGCCAACACTAGACAACTCTACACGGTTAATTACAGACCGCTTCTTGAATCTATTCCACAAGAACTCAAAAGCCTTCGCACTACTACCCTATCGACACTAGGTAGAATAGCAACCCTAAAAATGTGTATACTCCCTAAAATACTTTACGTCTTTCGAACACTACCTATTCCAGTCCCCTACTCTTATTTCACCAAACTCCAGGCGATTTTAAATAAATTCTTATGGAACTTAAAAAAACCTAGATGCACTACAAATCTACTAATACGCCCTACCTCCAGAGGGGGAGCAGGCCTTCCACACGTGAAATCCTACTATCAAGCTGTCCTACTGGACCAGCTCTTCTTCTGGTGGCACCCTTCCCCTGAAAAAATTTGGACCACCATGGAAACATCTTTGTACCACCCACATGTTTTACCTCGTACTGTTTATACTCCAACGCACCACAAACATCCATGTATCAAGGCCTCCTTAACAGCCTGGTATGACTTTATTGAATATAACAAACCGGGGAACCATAATGTCCAAATTCTTACCCCACTATCATCTCTTCTCCACCTCATTCCCAACTTAAACTTAAAAATATGGACGGCCCTTGGCATACTCCATATTCCAAGACATATACACCTCTAATACACTAGATTCCTTCCACGTCATCCAAAAAAAATTCCACCTTCCGGACAACAAACAATTTACTTATATCCGCATAGCCCATGCGCTCTGTAAAACTAATATCCCACTTACCTTGGAAATCCCTGCGCCGGTCAATCATTTCTTTCATAGAACCACCTACCCAAGGAAAGGAATTTCCGCATTCTACACCTTTATAATTGAAAAGCAATTCACAACGTACACGTCTTCCTTAACCAACTGGGAGAGAAACTTGCATCAATCCTTTTCCCCTGATTTATGGGAAAAAACATTCACTATTACCTACAAAGCCTCGAAATGTTCCTCCCACTGGGAAACTTATCTAAAAATCCTACACGAATGGTATCTGACCCCTACTAAACTATCATTATTTCACCCACAACACTCGCAAGCTTGCTGGAGACATTGTGGTGAGGCTGGTTCACTTTTTCATATACTTTGGAACTGTAAGTCAATTAAATCTTACTGGAACAAAGTCTTTACCATACTATCCTCAATCACAGATATGTCAATTACTCCAAACCCCGCTTTAGCTCTCCTACATATTGGCATAGATAAATTCCCCACAAATTCACGGACCATTATTCTACATACCTTAGCAGCTGCAAAAACCAACATTACCAGATTATGGCGCTCTAATACTACCCCCCTCCTGTCTTGCCTCTTTCTAGACCTAAATCTCCAATGTGAAATGGAAAGAAGAATAGCCTCCCACAACTCATCTTCCCATAAATTTACAGCTCAATGGGCTCGATGGCTGAAACATCCAAACTGCTCCGTAAAATGATTACTTCTTCGACCCGATCTTATATATAAAAAAAAAAAAACGAGTATTCTTTTGTGCCGCCCCCTCCTGTTTCTTCCCCCCCCATTCCAATTCATATCTCTTCTTCAATTAAACCTAGTTACCTTGAGAAAGTTCACTCGACAATGAGCATACCTCTCATGTAACACCTGGATTCTAAAAAATCCCCGGCCTATCGGTGGGGATCCTTCACGCATATCTATGTTTATGTGTACTATGCTTTCCTAAGTGAACTTGATATCCTCATTTACCCTGTTTATTCTTTTCTGTATGTTCAAAAACCTTTCAATAAAAATATTTGAATATAAAATAGAAATGAAAGACAAAACATTTCTATATAGATATAAAAAAAATTATAAGTAAGTGATCACATTCCCTTTTGTTCTCAGCAGCATAAGAGCTGAGGGAAGGAAAAACAGCAGCACACTGAGGTGTCACAGCAGGTGTCAGGACAAGTCTGATCATTGGAGGAGAGCATATTGAGTTCCTAGCTTAGCTAGAGAACTGACCATGCTGTGCTCTCATGCCTAGTGTGGTAAGTTTTTAATAGTAAAGCAGAGGGACTGGCAGGATCACCAGGGATTTAACACAAAGGATGCAATACAAAGAGAACAGAAGACTTTTTCATACAAGTACATGGTACAGCAGGCACATATCAGGAATAGGAAATGTTGGGTTTAATACTCTTTCAGGTGTTCCTAGGAAAGTTGTCTTCTATTTCTAGGGTTTGCTCACTGCTTGCTTCTTCTAAAATTGTGCTGCATAAGCAGTGGTATAGCCAGTAGATGTAGCTGTGCCCTTTTGCTTTGCCTAGTGTCTAACTACTAGAGGTGCCAGCTATACCCTTCTATAAAAGACTAGAGTCAATGGACTGTTGTAGCCGCCCAGGAAACTGTTTTTGCCTTCCAGTGGACTAAAAATCACAATGTGAAAGGATAAGTTCGCCTTTAGCGACATGTTACATGTTTCATCCGTATTTAGGGTGAAACGTAACATATTCCAGCTCCCGCAGCCTCCCCCCAAATCCCCGCCTCAGTGTGACAGCAGGCAGGGGATCCTCTCCCCACACCCGCTGCCCCAATTCAAAAACAACGCAGCCATGCGGGATTCCACCCACACAGCCGCGTCATTCATTCAAAGTTTCCTGTGAGTGAAAAGACTACAACTACTGCCAGCTACCGAGGCTGATGGCTTTTAGTTCTGAATGAACTGCAAGGGCGCTTATAAACAAGTACGGCCTTCAAGCTGCAATGCTTTCTAGGCTCCTGCAGGAAAGATTAATAAATGCACACTTTTTTTTCTTCAAAAATATGTGCATTTTTTTATTTTTCTTAAAAGGTGAACTTAGCCTTTATGTCTGAGTCCTCATGCACACTTGACGTTTTTTACAGTGGCTGTTTTTGGCTTTCAGCGTTTTTTTTCTACAGCCAGTAAACCCCCCAGCATGTTATCCTATGAGTTCATGCACACATAGACTGTAGTCAATATTTTTTGGCTGGGACGTTTTTTGTCTGGAACAAAAACCCAGGACTAGTGGGTTTCTAGAGGAGTTTATTAGTTGTAAAAACGCTCTAACGCTGAAAAAAGTGGCAAAATGTTGTAAAATGACGCAAACTAGCGTATTGGACTTTTTTTGACAAACTTTTTTTTTGGTAAAAAAAACTGCGATTATTCCCCAGCCCAATTTCTCCTCCACTACACTCCTCTTCCCAGATGCCTATATTTCACATCACTGGCAATACATATGCTTAATGCTGCCAGACTCTGCCTACCTGTTCTTTGGGGAACTACCCTCCCCCTTCAATATGAGATTGGTTGACACGTCTGGGAAGATTAGCAGAGATAGAGGAACTGATTGCATCATCTCAAGACAGCCCAACCAAATTCTCCCATACCTGGTCCTGTTGGACTCACTTCCAAATGACCTCCAAATACTGTTCCCTCATGGGACTCCCACTTGACTTTGTGCCGGATCTGGACTCTGTCTTGGAAATTCGCTTTAACGAATTTCTCCTTACCGTGAGTACTCGCAGTTGGATGCGCAGAAATCCCCCATAAAGCTGTGCGAATCTCGCTTACCACGACTGCAGCTAAACTACACGATTCCTGCCCATCCAAATGGGTTAGCTCTGTTGAAATGTGGGGGGTGGAGCTCCGTTACCCTAGAATCATCACATGACACTCTAAGGCTAGTGTTGCAATTCACATAAGGAAAGTTTTCATTCTCCCCTTTGGTTTTATTACCAATACACACACGCCCCCCCACATGAATAAGGTCAAATCCCTCCCACAGAACAATGCAATGGGGAGTGCCTGTACACAGGATGTACATTCCGATTGGAGCATAGCCTTTCCTATTATCTATCACTGGTCCTCCCCTATGAGCCTTCTGAGGTCAGCAGACTTCCTCCCCTTCCCCCCATGAGCCCTCTGTGGAGAGCATATCTCTTGTTCCAGCTCCTAGCAGTATGTTCATTCTCTGTACAAGCATTCCCTAGAAATATCAGTCTGTACCCGGATGGGCCCGATACGATCTTTATTAAAACACATCCATCCAAGATACAGTTCAGATTGGTAATGGGTTGTAAGATATGCATAAGCCTACACGCGGAGTTCGTACCGCTTGGCGCCTTGCGTTATGAAGTCCATGTGGTACTATGCTGCTGATATGTGGATACAGGCCCGTGGTCTACTGCCAGCGGCATTCGCATCGAATGCCGTGGTGGTATACACGCCGGTCTATAAGCGCAGATCCGCCATCTCATCCATTACCGAGCTGAGTACTGTAATACATACATTGTACATGCGCATGGCCCAATTGCAGCCTTCAGAGCTTTAATTAAGCCACACGAGAGACATATGGATAACACTCATATATGACACATTTAAAGTTCGACCAACAATACAAAATTTCCATGACAACTCCCACATTGCTTCTTTCGTGACATCGACCCTTCTGCCTTTCATTGTTAATGTGAGATACTTACTTGCGCCCTATGCCCTTTGGGGCGTGACACACTCATAAGCCATATGCCAGATTGCCTGATTCTTGTTTATGCCCCTTTACGGGCTGTCCCTGGAGCTTCCACCCATGTAGTCTGCCTACCCCACTGTGCCCCCTACCATCCTCCCCCCCCCCCCCCCCCCTTTTTTTTTTTTTTTCTTTTTCCTCTCCCCTTCCCTTTCCCTTGCCCCCCCTTCCCTTCACCTACCTTACCCCCCTCTGACTCTTTCTGCACCATTCCCTTTCCCTTCCTCTTTTCTACCTTCCATGTCTTACCTTACTCTTCTCTTTCCACCCTTGCCAGTCTTTCCCCTACCCATAGGTGACATACTTCCAGGGTGGATAAAAATCAATGGTTTTTTTTAAAAAAATAAAAAAAATTGATTTAAATTGGATTTTTTTAAATAAAATGCTTTTTGGGGAAAATATATTACCATCCAAAGGTTATTCCATCATGAAATAAAGATTAGTTTTTTAATTGTGTAGAATAAGGCTGTATATGTTTATTTTTTTTGGTAAATAAATTCCATGAATCCATTCACAATGTCATGATCTTCCAGAGGGTTTTTGTAAGATTATTGGGCAGTTTCTCTGCCTACAAGATATTATCACAGATGATTGGTTTACTTTTGCAGTTCTCAAAACTGAATTTGACTCAGCGGAGATCACATGCCTCTTCTTCGCAGCAAAAATGTTATAACATGAACAGAGTTAAGAAAAAGACCTTCATCCTAACTTCTACAAACCTATGAATACAGAATCAACCCCTTCAGTGCGAAGTTTCAAGAAGTTCAGTGAATAGAATAGAAACAATATTTTGTTCTGTTGTATTGATTGTTTGGAGTGGAATAGATCTGCACAAGAAGAAAGTGAAACTAAGTGTGAGGAGGAAGGGGCTGACAGTCTAAGTTTCTTCAAATATATATATTTTGTTTAGCCGAATTAGTTAACAAACATGGATGTTTAAGCAAATCACATATGCTGGAATGTTATTGTTTCAGTTGAATAAATCTATTTAAATTGTTATTATTAAGGTAATGATTATTTTTCTCCTTCCTAAGTACAACAGAAAAGTTGTCCAAATATCAATGATTAACCTATTAAACTGGGGATAAAAAAAACTAATATGAAAAGTTTGTTGTTCTAAAAATCTTCATCTACTTGTATATTAAAGTTATACCAGCAAGAATTAGTCTTTATGTAGAAAACTAGGATTTATATCAAGCCTTACTGACTAGTGATTTAAATCATGATTTAAATCAGTTTGATTTAAATCAAATCCATCCTGCATACTTCCATACCCATATACAACCTGCAGAAGTGCTTAATTTGACTCATTTCCACATACACTGGTAGCCACTAACCATAGCCCCCCCACTACCTTGCGGACAGCTCAGACTTCTCTACGCCATTGTTCCAATATAAGATGCCTAGGGCCTCTACTCATATCTTCTGCTCTTCCACCCTGCTTTTAACTTATGAAAGGCCTGCGGTGGAATAAACACATGATCCCGCCCGTTTTGTGGATATTTTAAGCTTTATTCTGGTTGTTATTATGTGCCTTCCTTCTGCCGTCATCCTATGTTGTATTCTCCAATCGAATGCCATCACTAATATGTGTGAAATGAGAACGTCTTTGCTGCCTTGCCTATCTTGGCATCTCTCTATGCATGGTAATTGCTAATTGTTAAATATTGTGCTTTTCATTGGCACACTGTATTTCTTTGTACTTTTTGTACTTTGTGTTTTTATAATAAACTTTGTGGAACACAAAAACGCAAACGTGGGAAAATGCTGCTTATCGCAGCTAAATGCTAATGCAAAAACACTAAAAAAAGCTGAGAAATTTACGTTTTTAACATGACTTTACACGGTTAACGTTACCAGCGTTATCAAAACGCCCCGCGTGCATGGAGCCCATATGTTTTTTAACCTATGTGACCATAACCAGTAGCAAGCAGTGTGTTTCATCAACATCTTAGCATCCTCTCAACCGACCCTTTAATTTGTAATAAGTAAGAATTACCGGTATCTCTAATTTTCCAGATATTACTTGGTGCTGGTTCTAAACACACAGTGAATGCCCAAACTGCATATACTTATGTTTTGCAAAATCTGAGATTTTCAGGAGGACTTTTTTTATGCACTTGTGTTGTCTTTCTTCTGTGCTTCTCCTCATTACAAATGATAGATGGAATATATTTCAATATTTATGAGCTGGCTTAATATTTTCTTTTCATAGTGGACCTGCTGCTTTGGAATGTATTGAGTATATTTGCTGTGCTAATGTTACCATATTTCATTGCTAAATGCTTTCCCAGTGCAGTGGTAAGCCATAACTATTCCAGACTAGCCAATATTAAAAATAGGGGGGATTTCTTTTGAGTGCAGAGGCACAATATGATTTACTATTAAATGCATTGTGGCTAGAATGAGAGCGGTCGAATTGTCGGTGATGATAAACTGCAAAAAGAAAACTCTGAATGTAACATCTCTAGTGCTAAAAACATACGTCAGCTAAACATTTAAAGAATATGTAACCCCAACATTTCATATTCCTGATCAGGGGCAGACTGACAAATCATGGGGCCCCCGGGCAATAGGGGATCATGGGGCCCCTGTGTCCTTGCCTACACTCAAAAAAGCCTATAAATAGGTACCAGGGGCATCTCAGGGGGCCCCCTACTGACCCCAGGCCCTCGGGCAGTGCCTGAGTTTCCAAATGGTCAGTCCTCCCCAAGGGCGGACTGACAACTCATGGGGCCCCCGGGCAATAGGGAATCATGGGGCCCCTGTGTCCTTTCCTAAACTCAAAAAAGCCTATGAAAAAGGTACCAGGGGCAACTCATGGGGCCCCCTACTGACCCGGGCCCTCGGGCAGTGCCCGAGTTTCCAAATAGTCAGTCCACCCCTGGTCCTCCCCTGTTCCTGATATGTGCCTGCTATACCATGTACTTGTATGAAAAAGTATCTTGTTCTCTGCATTGCTTCCTTTGTGTGCAATCCCTGGTGACTCTGCCAGTCCCCTTGCTTTCCTATTAAAAACTTGTACTGACACGCCCCCACCCCCCCTGCACAGCCATTCACTGGGATGATCAGTATTCTGCTGTTTCTCCTCCCCCAGCTCTTTTGCAGTTGAGAACAGACGGAATGTGTTCACTTATAAAAAAGGGGAAAAAAGTATGTGTAATTGTGTGTTTTTTTTTTTTAAATTCAATCCTTCTTGGCACAATTTATAAGGAGGATTGAATTTGTGGTTTTCACAGACTTTATATTATTAAATTAACAACACTGTATATGGTTGATGTAGATTTTAATTTCATTGGATATATATGAATTAAGCATATGAATAAAATGGATATATTTAGGGTTTTTTTTAAATTATATGGATGTTTATTTTATACATTAAGATAAAACTATTTTTATTTATATATTTTTTTTTGGTCTAGATACATTAAATAGTACACTTTATAGAGCTGCACATTGGTTTAAAATAGTTTTTTTTTTCTTTCTTTTTTTATATCTATACACATGTTTTTCCCTTTCATTTCTATTTTAAGCTGAATTTGTTGTTGTAGAAGGTGAGGGTTTCCATAAGTTTTAAATACACCGCAAAAACACATGTGTAGGAAAAATCTTTATATAATAAAATATTTTTAAAATAATGTACATAATCTTGTAACACAGTTATCCCTGCTGTGCTATGTGGATGCAAAGTGGAGCTAGAGGTACGGTATCTTTAGGAACGTGTGATTGTGCAGACTTTGAGGGGGATTTACTAAAACTGGTGCACTCAGAATCTGGTGCAGCTGTGCATGGTAGCCAATCGGCTTCTAATTTCAACTTTTTGTTTGGCAATAAAACCTGGAAGCTGACTGGGTTATGTTCAGAGCTGCACCAGATTTTGCACTCTCCAGGTTAGTAAATGACCCCCTGTGTGTCACTATCCTGTTGCATACCTGCTTTTTGGACTTCCAGTGACTGTCACCAGAATGGTTAAAAAAAAATTGTAAATTCGTAAAGCGATTCCGCACAGACACCTGAAAGACCCCTTTATAGGGATGGGTGCATGGCTAAGTGATGGTGCCGTGTGAGTCCAATTGTACAAAGCAACCAGCATGTCAAAATGTAGATCCAGATGAACAGTTTACTGAAGACTCATATCAGCTTCGCTGTCAACTTGATGGAGAACCATTGTGTCCTTGAATTGCCAGTGTTTTCTTGCTGATATGTGACTTCAATAAGCTGTCTGTCTGCATCTGCATTTTGGTGTGCTGGCTGTTTTGCACTATTAGTTAATGATGATGACTGAATTAAGAAAAGCCAATTTGCTTAATTTGATTCTCCAGAACACCTGCATGTTGATCTCTTTGATTTGTGAAGAATAGCACAGCTCAATTGTCCTTCATGAATTCTCTGCCGCTCTGCAGATTGGGCAAGTATTCATGCAGGGCCACTGTTTCAAACTAGGTTTGTCGTGTTTTGCAATGTTTTGCGTTTCAAATTTTTATGCTGCTCAGCAACAAAATAATTACACTTTAACAACAAAAAAAGAGCTGAACAAAATGTGGTACAAACGCTGGAAAAACGCGTGTAGAAAAACACAAAACAAACTGCATAAAGCTCTGGAGAAAGCATCAAACGTAAAATGCATTTATGTGAACCAAGCCTTATTGTCAAAGCTTAATTGAACAACATGAAGTTAGAAGCTGATTGGCGACCATGCACAGCTACAGGGGCAGACTGGCAACTCATAGGGCCCCCGGGCAATAGCGGATCATGGGGCCCCTGTGTCTTTGTCCAAACTCAAAAAAGCCTATGAAAAAGGTACCAGGGGCATCTCATGGGGCCCCCTACTGACCTCGGGCAGTGCCCGAGTTTCCAAATGGTCAGTCCGCCCCTACAAAGCTATACCAGACTCTGAATGCTCCAGGTTTAGTAAATCTCCCCCTTTGTGTAATAAGTAGCCCAGAGTCCTTGGAGTGGAGAAGAGACTGGGTCGGGTCAGGCAGCTAAGGTTAGTAAGTTGACAAATCCAGGACTTGGAAAAGCCGCTCAGGTTCAGAGGACAGTTGGCACCTATTCAGTGTAGGCAACTCAGGTGCACTGTCAAAGAATGAGGTCAGAAAAGTAGTCACAGGTATAGTTTGAGAAATAATCAAAATAAAGGCAGGCTGCTTTGGCACACCAATGGTGCAAGCATTAACAATGCAGTTCATATTAGTAGGTGTCAAGATAAGTCAGCAGAATCAGGGTAGAAGGATACAGGAACCCAGGCAAGCATGACACTAAAGGCCCTTGAGCAACTGAGAATGAAAACTTGTTGTCTTTTGAAGGGTGACTACTGATGCATTAGGGATTCCCAAAGGGGGCCCCACTACACTCAAGCAAAAAAAAAAAAAATAAACTGTTTCAACCACTCAGGTTAAAAACAAAGGTTATAGTTGTAAATTTATGTGGAAGCCATATTGCTGTGTCAACACACCTCTGATAAATGTGGTCCCTAACTCTGAACTATCTGAGTTTCTCAACTATGGGAAGATATACATCAATAAGCTATAACATTATCACCACCCACAATAGCCTATCAAAGCATGGACTCCACTAGGCCTCTGGACGTATGCTGTGATATCTTGCACCAAGCTGTCAGTAGCAGATCCTGTAGGTTACAAGGTGCAAGTGCTTCCATATCTTGCTCTGTCAGATGGAGTGCTCTCCCGCCCAACAGAAAATTATTGCTCTGGCAGTGGAGGGGACACAGCTTCACAGGAGATGGTTCTCAGGTAAGTAAATCCAGTATACACCAATGCTGGAGGTATATTATTGCTGCTGGGGTCTATTGTTGGGAACAGTAGATTCTATTATTGCTGCTGGACAGTGCAGGTCTATTATTTCTGCCTGGGGTTATTATTTCTGGAGACAGTGGAATATTATTGCTAGTTGGGGTCTATTTCTGTGAAAAATTATGAGTATTGATTTTGTTGGTTAATATTGCTGCTGGGGGTTATTATAGCTGGGAACAGTGGGGGGTTTTGATTCTGCTAGAAGCTATTATTGCTGCTAGGGGTCTATTATTGTTGCGTTTTTTTTTCTGCTGGGTGATATTCTTGCTGGGGTCTATTATTGCTGATGTAGGTTTATTTCTGTAGTCTGTTATTGTTGCTGGGAATTATTGCTGCTCAGGAATATTATTCTGCTGGTGGTTATTTGATGCTGGGGATTGTTATTGTGGCGAGTGCTTAAAAATTCCCTGACGCTTGCTTAAAGTTATTGGTGGGGTTTATCATTTCTGGTTGGGTTTTTGTTGGGGTTTGTCATGGTTAGCCATAACACTTGCTGCGAGTTGTCATTATCATTGCTGACACATGCTAGGGGTTATTGCTAGCTCTGACACATGCCGGGAGTTATTGCTGGACCTGAGACCTGTTAGGTTTTTTGTTTGCTGGCCCTAAAAGTTGCTGGAGGTTGTTGCTGACCCTGACAATTGTCTGATTTCTTTTTGTTTTTTTTTGTTTTTTTTTTGCTGCTGACCCTGACATTTGCCAGGTGTTGTTGCTGGCCCTGAAACTTACTGGGGTTCCTGTTTACACAGAATACATGCAGTATGTAAATATATTTCTTACTTAACTAGTTAACTCAAGCGGGCACTAATTATTATTTCTCTATGTTGATCAAGGTTTAGGGTTCGTTTTTTAAATTCTTTTTTATATATATATATATATATATATATATATATATATATATATATATATATATATATATATATTGACAAGACTCTACCACGGTGAAATTGGTCAGTTAAAGGACACAGGATGTGCACATTGGCTGAGTGCAGAACTACGGAGTATAGCTGTTGAGTGGAGAAAACTGCTTTTGCAGATTTCTCAAGGTTTTGGTATTCCTGGAAGGGGCTCCGTAGTTTGGAGATTCCATAGTGTCTTGGGCGGGATGGAATCTCCAACCCAGTGTCTGGGTGGAGGAACAGCAGGGTGTGTGCCCAGGTGCACACAGGCCTTATAATGGAGGTTTAGGAATACCTCAGTGCTCCACCCAATAGAGACAGAAGGTCTCCTACAGGAGTCAGAGAGGCTGCAGGTGGCAGCCAGAGTGTGAAGGTCTGCAAGAGACAGTTAGTGGCCTGAGGAGCTCAGTGCATCTGAGTTAATGGCCTGAGGACTTGGCCAGGGGAGTCGTGTGTGGCTCTAAGCTGTGTGCCCGAAACAGCTGGTGGTCAGAAAGACCAGTAACTATAGCAGCAGTGCTGCTGAAGAGTAGCCAGGTGGGCTAGTATTTTCATTTGCATTGTGTATATTTTGCTGGAGAATAACCCCTGCATGGGAAACATCGTGTTTTGGACTTTCCTTTTTGTCCTTTTAATAAAAGTGAGCTACAAAGCCCTGAAAAATAGTTCTACCACTGAGCTAAACATCCCCAAATATTACTGTATGTATGTATAATAAATAATATAGTGCAGCGCTGTAATACTGATATACAAATAGAGAGATATGAGTAGATAAAAGTAAATAAAAGTTCATAGAGTTCTTTATACAGTGAAAGGTGATTGCAAGCGAAAGTGTTGTGAAGACCTCCTCAGCATTAGATAAGTGACTGGAACCATATAGATAAAATGCGCACTCACCGACCGCGCATTTAAAATGCGCATGTATGCAATTATTTATCCAGGTAATCGGCCAGGCATATGGATCAGCCAAACGTATAGGTCATCCCTTTCAGGTAAAACATCAGCCTTGGGTGCAGTAATATACCTCTAGGTCCAGAGAGCCTTCTTGCCCAATGTGTTAAGGTAGGTTAAGCTCCCTCTCCTGGTCGCAAGGTACCCTAGGAATTGGCTGCTGTAAATCTGGAACCCTCCAAAAAGAGGGTCAAAAACAGAGAGGGAATGCCAATAGTGTAGTAGGTTCAAACTTAGTTTTTTTGATCGAAAGTAACATACTAGACAGGGTCATGTGCATATACAAACACTGTCAGCAATCAAGCAGACTGGTAAGTAAGATAAAGATAAAATAAAATATACATGCACTAACCCGGCAAGTTAAAAAAGGGGACCGTCGGACCTCCTTGTGGTCCCGGTGGTCAGGAAGTCACACTTGCTGCTGGCTCCTCCTGAGGCCTTTCGTGCTACGGCACTTCATCAGAGGGTGGACGCCATTAGCAGTGTGACTAGAAAGACTTCCTATTTAAAACGTGGCGCAAGGCCCGCCCTAATGCCAGAAGCGGAAAAAGAACTGCGCATGCACGCACTCTCAATAGCCGCCATTTTGCTGTGGGCTGTAGATGCGTGAAAATGAACTGCGCATGCGCCACTCAATAGCCACCATGGATCATGGGCACTAAGCTGTGTAATCCGACAGCTACTGCAAGAAAAGTGTTGACAAGGCACATATGACTAGTGCCGGTTACCCGGGGCTGATAGAAGAACGGTGATCGATCCGATCAGAACGATGATTGATCCGATCCGACCCAAATATAACCTCCCCCCAGGGCAAATGTCCAGGTATATAAGCCACTGCTTAAAAAGATATATAAGCCACTGCTTAAAAAGATGCCCCAGGAATTATTCACCCCCTGTCGTCCATATGGGGAACCTGGTCAATTCCTTGACATATATCCTTACATCCATGGCATTGGTGCTAGAATGGTTACACATATACAATCAAATATAATTGGTAGATGATGAAAATGAACATTTTATGTGCAAACAACGCCTATATCAAAACGTATCTAAAAACGTATTAAAAATACACACAGACGTTAAAAACGCGGCATCTCCCGCTGACATACATTCTTATCATGAGTCACCATTTTGCCGTGGATCATAAACCGCAATCTGTGTAAGTATATGATATTAACAGGGCACATCAGTGTCATAATCCCAGAGAGGGGGTTTTTCACTAAACAGAAAAATATGCCTATAAAGGGTGAATTATCGCTATCCCACTTCTCTAGGGCATATTGAAAGCACAATAAATAGCCCATTTAGAGTATATACCCAAAGACATGTCATCCCTTAATTTTGAATATAAGAAAATGTCACATATCCTTATTAGGTACATATAACATCCACTATATCATCCATGGCCTTAGGTGCTCTACATATAAATGCTACATTTCATAAAAATGTATTTCATAAAAATAATATATCACAAAAATATATATATATATATATATATCTCACAAAAGATGTATATTTCATAAAAAATATATATTTCATAAAAAATATATATATATATATTTCATAAAAAAGGGGGGCCCCCTAAAAACCCCCCAGTCTCTACTGGGCTAAAAAACAGGTCTGTACTATAAATCAGGGCATGTGGTAAACACAGTGGGAAATACATCAGCTATTGGCAATGAAGCAATTAATATCCACCTCAATATTGTGTCCATGAGGGTAAAGCGTACTTAGTTCATAGACCCATCGGGTTTCTGCCTGGGAAACAGTTCTAGTCTTATGAAGCCCCCTCCAATGCGGGGATATCACCTCTATACCCATAAATTTTAGTGAAGTAGGATCCCTATTATGGAAAAGCCTGTAATGGTTGGATAGCGAATGATCTCTATAGCCTTTCTTTATGTTCGCCACATGCTCACGTAGGCGATCCCATAGGTGTCTGGTTGTCCATCCTACATACTGTTTCTTACAGGGGCAACTAAGAAGATAGACCACGAATTTACTGTGACATGATATGAATTGCTTGATATCATATGATTTTCCGGTTGCTGATGAGGTAAAAGTATCAATCTTCCGTTTACGGGTATTGTCACACCTGCATATAATGCACTTATTGCACGGGTGGAATCCCTTTAGCTCGTTAAAAAAAGGTCAATTTAGCGGGGGGGTTCACCACATTCGGTGCAATACGATTTCTGATGGCCGAGGCCCTCCTGAACATGATTTCAGGTTTCTTGGGTAGTATTTGTGATAGGACAGGGTCCATCCTCAAAATGTCCCAATTTTTCTTAATCAGTCTTCCTACTTGTCTGTATTGCACTGAAAACGTCACAAATGGACAAATTCTCTCATGTGTTCTTTTCGGTTTATATGAGATCATCTCGTTCCTGTCCAAACCTGCAACCTTGACTAAAGAGTCAAGTTCAGTTTCTTTATACCCTTTTTCAAGGAATCTATTTTTTAATATGTTCGCTTGAGACCAGTATGTCTCCAAATCCGTACAATTACGCCTTATTTGGGTAAATTGGCCTTTTGGTATGTTATTGAGCCAATTTGGGTGGTGGCAGCTATTCACAGGGATATAGCTGTTTCGGTCGGATACCTTAAAAAAGGACTTAGTTACTATCTTCCCGTTGTCATTGGTTAATGTAAGATCCAAAAAGTCGATCTGTTGTCGGCTATAGGTATAGGTCAATTGAATGTTTAAAGTGTTATTGTTCAGTGTTGTGAAAAAATTTTTTAGTGCATTTTCCTCTCCATTCCAGAGGAGGAGGATGTCCTCTATATATCGTTTGTACAAAATCAGTTCCGGCCAATCTCTGGCATATATGACATCCTCCTCCCATCTGGACATCAAGAGGTTTGCGAGGCTGGGGGCAAACTTGGCCCCCATCGCAACGCCCTTTATCTGCAGGTAATAGGACTTATTGTACCAAAAATAGTTGTGATACATGGCAAAGTGCAGTAAATCGAGAATGAAGCGCTTTTGTATGTCCGGTAAGTGACTATGGTTAGTCAAATAGAAATCCGTGGCTTCCATGCCATCCGCATGGTCAATGCTTGTGCACAGGGAACGGACATCCGCTGTGACCAAGAACATACTAGCTGATGTGTTCACAGCTTTAACTTCATTCAGGACCTGTTTAGTGTCACTTAAAAATGAGGGTGTATTGATAACTAATGGCTGCAAATGGAAGTCAATGTATTCACCAATCTTCGATAATAACGACCCTATCCCACTAATTATAGGTCGTCCCGGTGGATGCACTGGGTCTTTGTGCACCTTCGGAAGGATATACAATATAGGAAGCTTTGGTGCCACAGGACACAAACGCCTTCTCCTTATTTATAATCCCATTCTCAAAACCTTTTTTGATGATGGTTAAAAGTGATTTCTTGTAACCTGCAAGAGGGTTACCAGGTAATAATCTATAGGTGGATTCATCTTTCAATAGTTTATTCATATGATATCAAGCAATTCATATCATGCCACAGTAAGTTCATGGTCTATCTTCTTAGTTGCCCCTGTAAGAAACAGTATGTAGGACGGACAACCAGACGCCTACGGGATCGCCTACGTGAGCATGTGGCGAACATAAAGAAAGGCTATAGAGATCATTCGCTATCCAACCATTACAGGCTTTTCCATAATAGGGATCCTACTTCACTAAAATTTATGGGTATAGAGGTGATATCCCCGCATTGGAGGGGGCTTCATAGACTAGAACTGTTTCCCAGGCAGAAACTCGATGGGTCTATGAACTAAGTACGCTTTACCCTCATGGA